>NW_022170878.1:21536422-21569297 GCF_008802855.1 Photinus pyralis
AGGGGCACCTCTAAAAAGCATTATGCGGGTCACCATCCATTTCACATAAATTCTGTATAGTTGCATTATCTTCATTATCGGAGGGTGAGACTAGTAATTCGCCTTTAATTTTCTTAGACAAGAATCGAAGACTTTGTTCCATGGAGCATGGCGATAAAGTAACTACTAAAGTATAAGAGAACACTTTCTTAAAGGTTTCTAATGGTGTACTTTGTACAAGTAAGCTTAAACAGCGCAGGAAAAAATCGTGAACTATTTTTTTGAATTCGTCTCATTATATACTCCACATTCTAATTTCTAACTGCATGTATGAAGTGCGCAACATCTAGTCTTATAAAGCATGGGGGTAAAGGTAAGCGGCCATCACGTAAGTGACAAAAGCGTTTGTCCAAATAGTCGCGTAGATCCTGACATTGCGCAAAGGATTTTACAACCGCGGCTTTTAAAGCAGAAGAATCGTCAACGATGACTTCTGAAGATAGCGGTGCTCCTGCTCTCTGCCATTCGTTTAACCAATTGAATATGCAATTAGAGTCCTGTTTTTCTGTAAGCACCACCGGTAATGTAATTCTACAGGGAAGAACCTCTTCGTACAAAAATATGTCTGATGATCCATTTACTCTGGGTATTTTGGAGACTAAACCCCTGTTGCATCTATGCAAAGGATAGCATAATTTCGTTGGGAGAATGATCTATATAAATATAGTTGTGATGGTGTAAAATAATGAATTACAACCTTGTCCAGTACAACATCGTGAATGGATCCCGCGTAAGGCTGTGTATGCTTCATTGTTCTCCCTTAGAAATGTTTAAATTGTTATTGTTAAATTGTTGTTTGGCCTTTCTAAGACGTCCAAATTCCTTACCATAGGGGGTTCAACATCGCCTTGTTCCATAATGTAGGTACATCTGACTGCTTCTTTCGGTACCCACTACCTTGAAACTTCAGCTGCCATTTGGGACCGCTCTACTCCAACTAAAGGTCTCTTCAGAGAATGCAAAATGTTTCTTGAATCATTTGATCTCCATTCCAATTTTACACTCTCTCCCTCTACTGGTCTAGCCAGTATCCTACCAGTAGCATCAGCACCACATTGTCGACAGTAGGCACTTATTCGGATGTATTCTTTACAAAATAGTCCATTTGGTGATACTCTACTTCTTCGTAAAGTATAAGGGCATGGTATTTTATGTCGGGTCCACAAATTGTGCATAATTTCTCGTTCCCATTTGCGAAAAGGAACCGTCAGAACAGTTTCTTCTTATGCTGATTCTATCTTTCTATAACGGTTGGTACCGGCCTTATATTTTGCCAACTTTGGGGACTAAGTATCAAAGTAAAAGTCTGCTTGTGGGTTGAATTTTGTGAAATGGATGGTGACTTATGTGAAGAAGGTGGTAGTATACGCCAATGGGTTACAGAAATACAAAAACAAATACGAGAAGAAAGCGGAAAATCATGGACGTCCAAATCCATATCTACTATTTTCCGAGACTTGCGGACCGACTTTATTAGCATATCGCATACCCCTATGGACTACTGTTCTTGTCAAATCTTTTAATTCTCCACATTTAACCGCATCAGCTGCAACAGTAGAAAGTGATTTCAATGGTAGTTGGGGAAATGTCGCTCTACTTCGGAAATTGCCCCAAGGATGTCCTAGTGTAACAATGGAAACAAGATGTACTAGACCCGAACGTAAAATACATGATACCAGAGAAGAAATGGTAGTTTTGGAAAGCAATATGAATATTCTCTTAAAAGAAGGTTTTGTTGCACTGCAAAAATCGATATTGTCATATTGTCATGCGAAAGACAATCAACTGTTTCATGTGAGCTAGGAAATCATCTTTTCATAGTTGTCGATCACCTAACGGTACCAGAGCTAGAGGCAGAAAGTGACATAGAATATACGCTTACCGATATTCCCGAGGAGATGTTAATTCTTGGGAAAAATTACATTCTTTCCGGAATCGTTGCCTACCTACCAAGTCATTACGTAGCATTCACAAGACGTACCAAAAAACGGACAATGGGAAGTCTTCAACGATTTGCCCAACGGAAGACCTATAGTTGGCGAGCAATTAGGCAAGTATCGGTAAGAAGAGCATCCATCCTAGCCTCATATTGCGTGTTTTGCTAGTTTACATTGTTTGACGTTGTGTAAACTCACTCATTATGTTTATTGTGGATTATTTGCTTCTATTAGGTAGCGAAGGCTCTACCCTGAGTTTCAATTTGTAATTATGATGCCCGTACATCCATCTATCAACCATCTAGAAATGGAGATATACTCAATTTTCCTTGGTGACAAAATAATAAGCGTTTGTACAAACCGTGTCGAAATCTATGTGTTGGTTAGGGACGAGAGGTTCTACATATTATGACATCCAGAAAAAGCTTAAGATAATTATACATTTTTATTGGATACTGTAGATCAACTCATTACTCACACACTCAACAATTAACTAAGTGTAAACAATATCTTGTAAATGAGTGCCATGTCTTACGTAGCAAGCTGTAATTGCAAATGACTTTTGACGGATATATCAACAACGCTTTAATAAATTGGTCGATTAATCAATTATTTAAGGGAAAACAAACGACGATTTTATGAAAACTTATAGAAACTAACACCATTCAATCGAAAATGGTGTTTAAACTAACAATTCAACTAATTGCCAGTGAAGTGTGAAGTATTCCCGGACAAATTAAAAATTTTTTTTTACAAGAAATAAGGAAAAACAAACGACGGTTTAATCAAAACTTACATAAACTAACGAATCTTTATCCAAAATTACCTCTGAACTAACAATTCCAGCACATGTCGCGGAAAATGTGAAGCACGCCCGGACAATTTTGATTTTGGGATAACATTAGTACCAAAGAGAAACTAACGTCATTCTTGCCAGAACTAATGAAAACCAACTAAAAACTAACAGGTACATTGTAAATTGACACAATTGGTTCAACTTCCAGGAGCAACTTCACGGACCTCCACAGGTGGACATTTCCAGGATATATTCGGCGGGATCGACAAAAAATTTACATGCAGCACGTTTGGCACTATTCGGAAACCTAGTCATCGAGAACAGATATTGATTCCAATTGTAATAAAGGTCCAACCCCTAAATTCGAGCGGGATCGTTTCTCTATGCCCGATTATCCTATGCGACGCGATTTCGAATGGTATCCTCTAACAGCATGCCGTAATTTATGCGACAAATCCCTCGAAACCTCCTCGGATTACGAGGTTGGTAAATTGCTGGCGCGTCCCTTACTCGCAACATCTCCAATTTAATAAAGTTTACGCCGATCGCGGCAAAAAAGCAAAACTCGCCACAGACGCGCGTAACTCGACCTCTCCAAAATGAGAACGATTTTTTTTACTAATGCCAAAAACATCGCGGGTATTAATCTTGTTAATTAATTATAAGGACCGTGAAGGGGTGAAAAACTAATTATTTTGAATATGCGCGTTTTTTTTCTGATTTACGCTTCTGTAGTTGAGGTTGCAAAGCACACGAGCACTCGGGGGGCGTAGGGTTCCATAATCGATACAACTACCCAGGTTTGTTAGTTACTCTTTGACATCGTCCACAACAAAGCGCTGAAATTGTATATTGAAAAAAACACAAAAAGAAGTTTGCTTACGCTGACGTCTCCGCTTAAAGACCGTGTCATAAATGTTGCATAGACTTCTTCCTTTTGTGCACGCAACCCAGTTCTATAGTCTTTCACTATGATACCTTGTGGTTACAATTTTTAAAACGTTGTAACGTCTTTAATCATTACAAGCACACAATTACGATGATTTTTTCTCTCTTAAAGAATTGTTCACAAATGAACAAAAAGAATTACAACGGAAAGGTATGTGACGGGCCGTGTACATTAGAATCTCGCCAACGATAATACTAAACTTCTTTCAATTTTCAAATGACGCATGTCTTTTCCTGGTGTACCCGTGTATTTAAAAAGTTACGAGCAAACCACAATTTTATTAACACAACTGTTTGTGGTTAATGAGTTTGATCAAATACACTGAGTTAGATTATCATAAGTAGGTTAGCACTTCAATGTCCCTTACCCTTGACCAAACACAGCAGGTGTTTCAGTCATTTTTAAACCAAAGCGACTCGTCTACGATCGCAATTCCGGCTATCTTTGTCTACATATGGAATCTTTCATTTCATATAGGAAGTAGGCCAATTTGGCCGAATCTGTGCCGAACTCGCTTTCGGCTAGCTCGGTAATCGTAGGTACACTATTTTGGGTTTAAAGAAGCCTTGGTGATTTGTTCATACAAAAATAGGCAAATATGTACTGATTCCGCCAAAATTTGGCTATTTTCCTAAGAAAAAAAGGTGTCTAGGGCATTTTTAAACCAAAGGGAAGTATTTATGATTGCAGAGCGAGCCGAAGGCGAGTTCGGCACAACACCGCCTAACTTTGCCTACAAAATGAAACCTTCATTTCATATAGAAGTGGACAAATTTGGCTATCTTTTTAAAAAGAAAGGTGTCTAAGGCATCTTGAAACCAAAGTGTTGCATTTACGATTGCCGAGCGTGTCTATTTCACCTAACTTGTCCTACAAAAGGAAAACTTTCACCCGCCTCCGCTCAATTCGACTTATAGCGTTCATTCACATAACGGCGTAGTAGATAAATGCCTCATTGCGCCACAACTGACTTCTTCGTAAACTTCACAATTAAACAAACCTGACTGTCTCTTCAAAAAGCCTGGATGAATACAAGACCGACTGTTTTGCAAACAAACGCGCTCAAATACGGCCATGTTTCAAAAGTCCACCACTAAAAAACTTTAATTAACGTCCGGTTTGCATATTTAAAACCTTTTACCGTTTCGTTTACCTTTCATCCTTCTTCCTTTACAAAAATAATGTGACGCCTTAGAATAATCTGCACCTGTGTCAAACTTCGGCGGTCTTTTCTTGAAACTAATTAGCTTACGCCGTGAGAAAACTTCTGATCTACGACCGGAGAACAACATGAGATAAACTCCGCAAATAATTACCAAATCATAATAACTAAAGCAATTATTTAAACAAAATCATCAAAACATTGTCCTCAAAATCAATTTACATTTACATTTACGCTTTAAAATAATTGAAATGCACATACGAAGCCAAAGCCGAATAAAGCGTTCACATGATGTAGTTTTCACAACAGTATCTACCGATATAGCAATAATACGTCTCTAAAGCATTAGTTTACATTGTCCCAGTGCACCACCTTTTGGAGGCTTTTTCAGTTTTACCTGTTTGATTAAACAATAATTCACTGTTAGTGACATGCGATAGATAATCTCGCGCTCAGCAAGAGACTACACAAAGCCCAGCTTGACAAATATCACTCCGCTCAAACAAAACCCAACCCCTTTCCTCGAGTCTCTTCCCTTCGCTTTAGTATAGACTGTATTATACTGCTTCATGTCCATCAAACAGTTGTGCATATTACGACAAATAAAACCACGTGAGCCTTACGGAAGTTCGTCTTCACAAACAAAACCTCAAGAAATTGCGCGCAAGTTTCATTAAAGTTAATGAAACTCGCATTTTCTTCCCTCCGGAGCCCTTTCCTCCGCGATTCAGATAGCTACGTCGAGGAAAAATGTTAGACAAACAACTTTCGCCATAATTATAATTAATGAAAGCCGTTCGCCCGTAATTTCGAAGTCCTAATGAACTCCGCCGGCGTTTGCTTACTCGAAAATGCCGTACCCGAATTGAAATCCTCAATTTCCGGGAAGCTTACACTTTTGGGCGTTCGCACGAAGGGATCTTTATCAATTTCATTTAGACTGAATGATCCCACGTTTTTTCGTTCGGGCTATTGGCGATATTGAAACTAAATCCGTCACGATTACCAATCCCGGACAGCCGCGCCAAAGTTTTGCAATTAAGTTCTTTTTCGGCCTTTTTTAAGTTTTGTACCGGATTTTTTTTACGGATTTCGACGGCATATGATGCTTTCTGTTGTTATAAACGTAGAGAAATAAGTAAATAATTTAAAATCTTGTGTGAATGGAAGTGTTGTCAATGGTTAGAGTCCTCATTTCAAGTCGGTCAGTTTTCTTGAAAGGGACGAGGAAAATTTTCCGATGGCAAGCATGCATTGTGGAGAATAACGGGGCGATGATTTTGACGGACTATTTCACGTAAGATACTGTAATAATAATAACAAAAATAAACACAAATTCATAACAAATAGGTACAGAGAAACATCCATACACTATTAACAAAATACCATATACATCACCCTCATTCCTCTACATTACGACTTTACCTTCCTCGCTCGCAAGGAGGTAGAGTGATATCTCAAGGGACAGGGGCCAATGACCAGGCCTATGTATGACTTTCATTTACTTCTGCTGAGAACTGAGTCTCCAGAAAACTGATTAGTTTCTTGGGTTGTCTTAATCCAGGGGCAGAATCCCATAGACGCTGCAACTCCTTTCTGAGCGGATTTCTTATCACTCCTGCCCAACCCAATTTGGGGATTTTTGGTACCGTACGTAACACGACTACGCCTCGTTATTTCTTCCAGTTTTGTGAGCAAGGTATGTCAAAAGAGGTTTACTTGTAGTGGTGTATAGTTAAAAGGAAAGGCGGGGATTTAGTCCCCACCTCCTCTCCATAAGGGTTCGACGGTTCATTAAGGCCAGGTGATCTTGTTGACCACCCCAAGTTGCGATTAACTTTTTCCTCTTCTATTTAAAACAATTTCCCGTTCTCACTTCCGTTCCTTTCTCTTTAACAAAATACTTTACATCTGCTTACATCGGCGCTAACGCGTGCTTATCTTGAAACTAATTAGCTAACGTAGCGATAAAGGCTCTTATCGCAAACGACCGGAGAACGACATGAGATAAACTAGAATTCGATTGATCGGAATTGCGCTTAATCCCAATTTATAACCACACTTAGCGTCAAAATAAAAATTGAAATACACATACAGGGTGACCCATCCTTAGTGCAGGTGCCGGTGCTCAACAATATGCCGACATGGCGTAGTCGGAGTGCCGATATGGAGAATGGCCGAACCCCAAACCAGCCACACTTTTTCCGATACATTATTAACTTTCCTAGTTTCGAATTAATGGAAAGCACCATTACTGTGAAAATGCGATTTTTGCCTTCATATTTTCCAAAAATGTTAAAAGTAAAAAGGAGATCGAAACTCAAATAGTGCATTCTACCCAAAAACATAAAGGAAAGGAAATCCTTCGGTCCGAAATGCTCGTCGTAGATAATCTCGCGCTCATTCCGTCTACATTAAAACCACCCCTCATTCAGATAATCCGAACGAGATTGCAACACAGAATGCTATCGGCTTGCACATTAAACCCCCCCCGCCTATTAATTTGAAAAATGGCACGGTTAAGCAGTTATCAGGCCGCCTCGTTTTTTTTTTTTTTGGAAACAGCCGTTTCCTATTTAACGTACGCGATCCGGATGGGACGAATCGATTTTCACGTTCTCTCAACTTCGCGCGGAAAAGCCTCGGGGCGATGAGTGGTGATTAAAATTCATGGCGAGATGAGACGCTGTGATTCCGCTTTCTAAAATTTATTCAAGGCGCGGATTACCGTCCTTATCGTCGGAACTTTTGTAAACTATCGGACAGTTTGCGTCGTCTGCTTGTTTACAATGTAACGTTTTCGGTCGGAACGGATTAGATTCTAACCCGTGCGAGAATATTCCGTCACGTTCCGGTAGGGGTGAATTTATGAATAGCAAATTGTTTTTTTTTGTTCCGTAAGGGGGTTTGTTTCAAATCCAATGTAAAGTCTACATTCAGATATCGCGAAACGCAATTGATTTACGGCAAACAGCTCTGCTTGACGTTTCGGCCGCAGGAGAGGGTGGAAATCTCTAGTTCCACTGACAGTCTCATTTTTTTCCTAAAAGATACGGAAGGATGAAGTGAATAGCAATGGCATTCAGAAATTAGTAACAAGAGACCTTGCCAGGGATCAAAAATCAAAATTGGGAATCAAGATCAAGGCAAATTTCCAAAATTGGAACATTTAATTTAATTACGATCTCAGAAAAAATACTCGAAATCACCACTTGGTTTTGTGATGGCCGTAAAAACAAACTGTCACTCTGGCACAGCTCGAACAAAATTCATCGCAGCGACCTCTAAGCAACGAGTTCTTTCGTGGTTTTACCCTTAAAATATGAAAATTGTGAACTTGAAACACGCAGTGAATATCCCAGTGGCCCAGGACCGCATACCTTAAAATGTTTCTTACAGATTAATTCCCCCTATCCCTTATTAAGTAATTTAGGCCTTTAAAAGCCAATGAGGACGACGGTACTCCCACAGCGCAAGCGAAACTAGGCTGTCCTTAAGCAGCCTACAGATGGGAATTGTGCTTAATTTGCAATGTTACAAGGTGCTCATGGCTACGTAATTTCCGCCAGCACTTCGGTTACAGGAGCCCCAATTGGGACAGTATTTACTCGGTTTTCTTCGACTTTACGTCGCCTCGATTTCCGGAAACCATTAGGAAAACAATACTCCATAGAAATCAAAAGACGCAGAAAAAATTATTGTTAATTCCACCGACAGTAGTGTTTTAGTTTTGGGGGCACCATTAGTAGCATTTTATTTCCAGAGTAACTATAACTGTGGTTTGTGGTTGGTGAGAAGTTTGGAAGGTACAAGGATGGGGTAAAATTGCTTTGGGGTAGTAATTGTGATACTCACCGCCGCTCCGAAGGAAGAGCAACGGTAGTGGTGTAGGTGATGGGTGCGACTGAGATGGCTTCTGTGCGTAATTGGGCACTGGAAGCGGAAGTGTAGGTGGTGGTGTAGTGTGTGATGGTGGAGTCATATTTTCCGGTCTAAGCGGCTAGTTGTTGTGCGACTCTCGTAACCTGGTTTGGTCATCTGCATGGCCTTGCTGGATGGTATGGAACAGGGATTCCTTAGATGGATACCAAATATAGTACCTTCTCTCGCCGATTACTTATGCAATCCGTTGCACGGGACGAGTCAAATTTATTCAATCCACGACGGCCTCTTAAAATCACAGCGCCAGTATTCGGCTCGAAGGACCGACGAAACTTCGTAAAGGTGTAATCCGAGAAGGCAATAAAGTTTATAACTGCAAAGTTTAAGATCAATAAAACGGAGCTCTAATATTTTAATGAGCAGGTAGAAGCTACTTTAATAAAAAGTAATGACCGGAGGAGAGCGCGTAATTTTCATTAAGTGGAGGTTGAGCCGTTTTTATTTATACTAATTCAGTTTCTCCCTTACAATCGTAAACGTAAACAGGTAGAGAAGGGAGAAGTCAAAGTTTCCGTAGAATTCGCATGGACCGCTGGAAGTGAAACACATGCCGTTCCGTTCGATATTGTCAAGGGCGCGCGTTTTATTTTGGACTGTTGCAACCTTCAAGGGACACGAGGGTTGGCACTAAAATAGCCACCGCCGCGCCGATAAAATCTAGGTACTTGCAATAATTACGACTCGATGTGCAAACGACGTGCTTTATAGATAAGGTGAATGAATTGCTGGCAATGGTAGAAAATTAGAATGTCTAAATATAGCAGTTATTGTGGTGGGTAAAGGGTAATTCCGACGTACTTCCCTATGAAAGGGTTGGAAAGGTATATCAGTGAATCGCAGAGCTCATTGAAATTAACAGAACAGTAAATAGACGTAGGTAGCGAGAAAGTGATAAAATCGCGAGGAAACGCGTTGCGATATTGTAACAGGCGTACGCTGCAACAAAAGGGAACTATGAAGTTTTCTGGGATAGGGGTGTGCAATAAAATTAAAATTAAACAAGTTGTAAATCAGCAAATGCACGATTAAAGCGCGTTTTTGGTAATACAGATCAGTATTTTATTAGCAAAGTTTAAAATTATCGATCTCACGGGTAATCTAACTCAAAATGGGCTAGAGCTTGCACATCTACACTATAACAGAAAGCTCTAAGTGATAATTTGAAGTCTCTAGCCATTGTAATTTCTGAGAGCTTAGCCGGACTGCCAGCCACCCAGCCAGACAGCCAGCCATAACAAAATATATAATAGCGAATTTAAAAAAAACACGTGTTAGTATCTCGTGTGGGAATACATAGTCATATCCATTGTTCACGTGATCTATACTAACAGATCTTGTGTTCGAAGTGAAAATAATATAATAATCTGCACAAAATAAAGCACATACAGCGACTACAAAACAATTCAATAAATTTATCTATAATCTATGCAAAAAACTACACAAAATAATTTACTCGAAACGGACGCAGTCCGTATGGAAATACAAATACAGAAATTCCGTTTACCTTATTTACACGGCGCCTACCCTCGGAGCAGTTCGACTGGAGCACAATCAAATTTTAAGGGTTGTGGGATGGAGCCAAAGTAGATGATTCTTACACATACCATACGTAGATGGCTACAACAAAATTGACACTAATTGATCCATAATCTATGCAAAAAAAAGCTACACAGAGTTTACACAAAGCACATAGAACAAAGGGATATGAGAATGGGGAGATGAAACAAAAAAGGAAGAAGGAATACAGGTCAGACGAGGGGAAGTGGATGGAAAGGAAATGAGAACGATAACGATATACAAACAAAGAAGGGATGAAGGGCAAAAGATAAAATAGGAAACATGGTAGATGAAAGGGAGGAGGAGGTGCTAATATGTGCGGTTGATTTTAATGCCAGAACAGGAATGAACATGGGTAGAAATGGGAAGAGGTACACAAGACAGAAAATCAAGGGATAAAGGGTGCAACAAAGAAGGGCAAATAAAGTGAAATTAACAGAAAGAAGAGATTGGAAAATTTTATACGGAATTAGGGGGGGCGGGCAATTCCCATACATTGGAGGAAGTAGGATGTCGGTAATTGATTAAACAATAGGAAATAGAAAGTATTGGAAGAAAGTGATGAATTTAAGGTATGAACAAGGATAGAATCGGATCACCAACCGAGTGAATTGAATCTAAAAGAAACGATAAGAAGATACAAAAATGAAATAACGCAAAGAGCAAGGGAGATACAGTTATGAACAGGAGACACGGTGGAGTTGTATAGAAGGGGACTAGCGGATCAAATAGGACAAGGTACAGAGGAGGGGTGGAATAGCATAAGAAGAGTATTAACAAAGTAATAACGTGGCAACAAGTCACAGAAGTGGAGAGAAGAGAAGAAAGGTAGGAGTGGTGCGATAGAGTGTACAGAAAGAAATAGATATATTAAAATGATGGAGAAGGAAGGAAGAGGGGACATAGAGGAGAAAGAGGTGAGAGGAAAGAAAAAATATTAAAGAAAAAGATGGAGAAACAGAAAAAATACGAAGATTCAATCAGGGAAATAAAAACGAAAACGGATGGAAAGCGATAAACAGAGGGAAGAAATAGAACAAGTGGGAAAGACATACAATTAGAGGAGTGGAAACAACGATTTGTCAAGTTACTAGGAAAGCAGGAGAAAGAAGAGGCTTTGGAAAAGGTAGGAAGAGCGGAGGTTGAAGGAGATGAGATAACAAGAGATAAAATTGACCAGCCATTAAAAAGGCTCAAAAAAGGGAAAGTGGCTTGGATTTTCTCCATGGATAGCGTTAAGGAAAGGATGAGAAATCTAGTAAACAAGATATGGAAAAAGGGGGTTTACGTGAAGATTGGAAGTCGATCTTCCAAAGAGGGAACAAATATTGTGTGGGAAACTATAGGGCAATTACTATAATGACAGCGTATAGAATCTAGGCAATTATACAGAACGAAAGGCTAGGAAGAGGAACTGAAAAGAAGAGAAAACATAAATGGGCTTCAGAAAAAGGAGGAGAACGATCGACTGCATATATGTATTACACCTAATGGGATACCCACTTAGTCCAACCGTATTTAATCTCTACTAGAAAGACATCAAGAAAGGAGAGACTGGGATAAGGTGGAGGGAAGAAGAAAGGTATGGCCCGTGGTATAGAAATAAGAGACCTAAATGTAAAAAAGTTGAAGATGAGATTTGGGGGGGGGGGGGGGAAGTGTGTGTTGGTCGTAGTCGCGACCAGTCGTCGTTTTGATTAGGTACTGGTTGGTTCAGGTGGCACTGTTTATAATTTAATCCTCCAAACTAATATTCACCATGTCAAAGTAAGGGAAGATTTATTCTCTACAACATGTCAAATTCAAAATACAACTTGTACTACTAAAAAACACGTACTAAATTTGGTGCCCTTAAAACCAGTTCATCAATATTCAAAAAAAAGCTATTTGACGTTAAATATTTCAGCTGACAAAATTAATAAAAAATGCAATTATTTAACAGTCAAGGCTAAAATGATGATCTGCAACATTCCAACCCCCGTAAATCAATCACTGGGTTGATTTACTAATGACATCCAGAACTGCAAGCTTAGATGCAGGTCTCTGAAGAAGTCGATCATTTGTTCGTATTTCTGCTCTCCGTACTTGACCGTCTTTACCAGGAAAAACTTTCTCTACTATTCCCGTATCCATTGTTTTCGATGAACATCGTCTTCACAAATGATTACTAGATCTCCTACTTTGATCGGCTCCTTCTATTCAAACCACTTTGTTCTCCTGGTTAGTATAGGTAAATATTCTCTTATCCACCTACGCCAAAAATGATTTTTTAAAGCATTTGCCACTCTCCATTGCTTTCGAAACGTCCATAATTTTTCGTCTGGCGTATAAGGTGATTGTATAACATTTGTATCTCCAATTAAGAAAGAATTTGGTGTTAATGGATGTTCTTCTAATGCTGACACAGGTACATGAGTCAATGGTCTAGAGTTCACCATGTTTGCTGCTTCAAGCAAGTAACTGCGTAATGTTTCAACCCTCGGAGCTACTTCCTTTAACGAATGTTTGAGAACTCTTTTAATAGATCGCACTAGTCGCTCCCAACATCCACCCGCTGATGGACTGGAAGGACAATTAAACAGCCATTCTATTCCTTTCATTGTGGATTCCGATATTATGGCATCTTTATTATTCAAATTTTCAACTGTCATCAACTCACCCTTCACTCCGAGGAAATTAGATCCGTTGTCTGATCGGATTCTAACTGGAACTCCTCTCAAATTCATAAAGTTTCGGAGGCATATGATACAAGAATCTGTCGATAAGTCTTGTGCAATTTCGAGATGTACTGCACGAATCGTCAAGCAAGTAAATAATGCCACCCACCTCTTTTCACGTCTTCTTCCAATTGTAACATGAACAGGTCCAAAATAATCTAGTCCGGTGTACGTAAACGGTCGAATGTTTGGAGTTAGGCGATCTAGTGGTAACTGTCCCATTTGTGGCACCTCTGGTTGAGCTGTTTCATTTTTACATTGCTGACATTGGCGTTTAGATGACCTTACTAAAACACGTAAATCGTTAATCCAAAATTTTCGCCGAATTTCACAAATGATCAATTCTTCGTTTTGGTGGTGACATAAACGATGATAATGACTGATGACAAGTTTTGTGACTGGATGTTGTTTTGGTAAAATTATAGGTCGCTTGGTCCTCATTGGTAGTGTAGGAGCGTTGTCAATTCGTCCATTTAATCTAATAATCCCATCTTCATCCAAGGCTGGTGTCAACTTATATATATCGCTTGATTTGCTGATAGGAACACAATTAGTCAGTGAATCGTATTCTTCGTGAAAAGTTTCCATCTGTACAGTTCTGAATATCAAAATTTCAGCCTGTCTTACTTCCTCAACTTTTAGTTCACCTGTATGCAAATTCATGTTGGAAGCTTTAGCTTTTAAATTCTTTACAAAACGTATCATCCAAGCAGCTGTACGTAAAACTTTGAAATAACTCGAGCTATTTGCAAAGTTAAATTGAATCATATTTTCACGAATCATCATAACTACATGTTTTGGTGGTTGTAGTTCTAGGTCTTCATCATTTACTACATGACAATCTGTTTGATGAGGCCATTTACTTTTGTCTTGCTTCAACCATTCTGGTCCGTTTATCCACCTTCGAATAGGTTTGAACTGAGGTGGATAAATGTCACGTGTCGCATCATCAGCAGCATTTTCATGTGTTGAAACCCAGTTCCATTGAGTGGGTTCTGTTGAATCCAAAATTTCACCCACTCTATTAGCAACGAATGTCTTGTATTTTCTTCTGTCATCCTTGATCCAATGAAGTACAGTTTTCGAATCGCTCCAAAATGTCGATTTTGAAATAACAAAATTGTGAGATCTCAAAACAGTTTTATACATTCTAACTCCAAGAATTGCTGCCTGCAATTCGAGCCTTGGGATGGAAAGGTATTTGACAAGTGCGCATTTAGTTTTCCCCATGACGAATGATACTGTAACTTCATCTTGCGAAGTAACTCGAAGGTAGCACACTGCTGAAAAAGCGACTTCACTCGCATCTACAAATATGTGAAGTTCAACAGCTTTTGGCATCGGCAGTCCCTTTGAGTAACAACGTGTAATACGAAATTGGCTAACCTTTGTTAATTCTCGACTCCATGCACACCATCGCTCGTAAAGATGTGTAGGAATTGGTTGATCCCATTCTACACCAGACCTCCATACAGGTTGCAAGAGTACCTTCATGTATACAAGAAAATCCGCTAAGAATACGAACGGATCATATACTGACATGACAATCGCTAAAAATTCTCTCTTTGTTGGAATTCTTTCACAAGTGATCACTGTCGATTCTAAACGATTAAACTTCAAGTCGAATTTGAACTCGTCAGTGGATGTGTCCCATACCATGCCCAGTATCTTATCACATGTAGGGGATTTGTCCAAGTTCATATCCACTTGATATAGTTGATCATCTTGTTCCTGATTCAAGATCGAAGTAACCTTTCTTGAATTTGATATAAAACCTCGTAATTCAAAACCACCAGCCATCTCAATATTTTTAACCATCATGGATACAGTTATTGCCTGTTCATCGGTGTGAAAGCTATTAACGTAATCGTCAACGTAATGTCGTTCAATAATTGCTTTGGCCGCTTCGTGATGACTTTCTAGATACTGTGTTGCATGAAAGTTTTTGACATATTGAGCTGTTGTCGGTGAAGATGTGGATCCAAATATCATAACTAACATCTTATATACCTCAATTTCGCCAGTTTTATCATTTCTCCATAAAAATCGTTGAGAGTTTTGGTCTTCTTCACGAATTATCACCTGGTGAAACATCTCCTTGATGTCAGCACATACCCCAACTTGACCTTCACGAAATTTAGATAAAACCGTGAGGAGTGGCTGATTTAGATCTGGACCTGTCAACAATGATGAATTAAGGGATGTTTCTCCAACTTTAGCCGCGGCATCAAATACAAGTCTGAATTTTCCAGGCTTATTTGGATTCAGTACACCGAAATGTGGTAAATACCAAGTCCGTGGAGTAATTTCAACAACCTCTTCAGATGACAATTTACGAGCATATCCTTTCTGCACGTCGCTGACAATAGTTTCCTTGTACTTCATACCGTAAACAGGTTCTTTTTTCATCTTGTTTTCAACATTTCTCAATCGACTGACTGCCATTGGGTAACTATCTGGTAAAACTATGTCATCGTTTTTCCATAATAGACCACTTTCGACCACGACCTTTGACCTTTTTTGTTGTTGATTCCAATAGTTGACGCGCTCGAACCGTTTCAGAAGACTCTCTTGGTGTTGTTGATAGTTCAACACCAAAGTTTTCAGTGGTAAAATACTCTTTCACAATAGCATGTATGTCGTCAAAATACCCTCTCACATGAAACATTCTTCCTGGACTTGATTGTATCTCATTGTCAACTGTTCTTCCATAAATTATCCAACCAAGAGGACTTTCTGCAACAATAGGTCCATTTGATGTTTGTTGAATCTTTCTGTTCGATAATCCCAAATGACAAAAGTCCAATCCTATTAATAGCTCTGGTCGGGCGTCAGTATAGCTGGCAATAGGAAGATTTTGTAAGTTGTCATATTTGGAATGAAGCTGATTCATGTCTACAGTTTGCATTGGAAGACAAAGATTGTTTACAGTACACACATTCCTCATCTCGAACACTTCGGCATTGTTATGGACTCCAGATATATTAAATTTAACGATTTCAGTTTCTTCAGAACTACAGTGGTCTCCGAACCATTGGAGATTCAACTTTCGCATAGGTCCCTTCAACTTCAAACGTACAGCTACGGTTCTCTTGATAAGGCTTACGCTTGATCCCTCATCAATCAATGCATACGTGGAAACAACTTCTCCTCTATTGTATAATTTTACTGGAACTACTTTAAACAACACCTTGGATTGATTTGCTTTCAACGCAGCATGACAGGATACTTCCATATTTAAAACCGTTGGCGTATATTTATTATCTTGACATTCACTGTGTAATTGAGGATGATGAACTCTGTTACATCCATTCTTATTGCAAGACTTTCTAATGCGGCACATTCTAGTAGAATGTCCAAATTTCAAACAAGAAAAACACAATTTCTTTTCTGTTACTAACTTCCATTTATCATCTGTAGATTTATTCAAAAAATCCGGGCAGTTAGCGATGAAATGGTTCTTTTCGCATAAGACACAGTTCATTTCTTTCTTACTTGTAACGTTGGAAGTGTGAAGCATTTGATATTTCTTGGGTGTCGTCTTTTTCTCTGTCGGAGAAATCAAAGAATTGCACACAGGAACTCTGGCTATGTTGTCGGCTTTAACTTCAATCCAGTTACTAAAATCTAATATAGACGGGACACCAGTCAGTGAGCTAATATGAGAGGCCCATGCAATTCTCATATTCATTGGGAGCTTTAGGATCAACTCATTAAGCAGTGTGGGATTGGCAAGCTGATGTTGACTAGAACAAGTCAACATAAAGTGACTAAAGTTTATCACTTTGTCAGCAAAAGGAATAATCTGTCCCACACTATTTTCACAGATTCCGGGAATGTTTTTCAACATAGTAATTTGTGCGTCCACTAAAAGTTCTGGTCGACCAAACCTGCTATACAATCTCTCCATGATCTTCTCCGCCATGTCGTCGTGAATTAATAACCACTGAACAAGCTCACGAGCTTTCCCTTGCAAACTACTGTTTAGTCTCGTTGTATTTTCTGAAGAAGTATATGCAAACTCTGTCGTAGTTCTTTTATACTCTGCATTGAAAACCAGCCAGTCGCAAGGATTTCCATCAAACTTTGGCAATGCTACTAAATACTTTCTGACAGGTAACGATGGATGCTGTTGCCAATATACAGGGTTATTTGGGTAAACAGAAAAACTAGGAATTGAACATGAAGGTGTTGACTGTTGGTGCGTCGAATTTCTTGTCGGAGTTATCGAAGGCGAAGGCGTATCAAGCTGTGCAGGTAATGTTACTGGGACTGAATTATTCAGTATAGCTGATGATCGAGTTGTAGGAGGGACTTCAATTTTCATCGTTCGCTGAACTTCAGCTAGTTGTCGATTTGTAGCTTCCAGCTTCTGATGAAGTTCATTATTCTTCTCTTCCATCCTTGTCTGTACCTCTGTATTTTGCATCAGCTGTGCTTGCATCAATGTAATCTGATTCGTAAGTCCTTCCAAAAGTGATGTAACCCTAGAATCTTCCATTTTGATTGTTACATCCAAGTCTTTGTCGTCGTTTGAATCGTCAGATAAACTTCCAGTAACAAATTCCTCGAGGTAAGGTGGTGGACGCCCATTATTCAACCGCTCACTCTTCTTTGGCATAAATGACTATTAGAATGTCAAATTTAAGAATAAAAATGTTGTTGGTCGTAGTCGCGACCAGTCGTCGTTTTGATTAGGTACTGGTTGGTTCAGGTGGCACTGTTTATAATTTAATCCTCCAAACTAATATTCACCATGTCAAAGTAGGGAAGATTTATTCTCTACAACATGTCAAATTCAGAATACAACTTGTACTACTAAAAAACACCTACTAAATTTGGTGCCCTTAAAACCAGTTCACCAATATTCAAAAAAAAAGCTCAATATTTGACGTTAAATATTTCAGCTGACAAAATTAATAAAAAATGCAATTATTTAACAGTCAAGGCTAAAATGATGATCTGCAACAGGAAGGAAAAGGGAGATAGAATGGAAATGGCGGTTTTTCTACACAACCCTCAATTTTTACATAAATAAAATAACGGTACTTCACATAACAAAATGTTCTTCGCCCTTCATACAAAAATAAGCTCCTTTACAATTACATTCGTAAAAATTAAAAAATTGTATTTTGGGACTTTTCGTATTGGGTGTGGTTCTTGGCAGCGTAAAATACTACACTGGCACGGTTAACTGATTTGTCCTCGATCGACTACGGTCGGAAATGCAGCTACCTGTCGACAACGTTTGCTAGCGTCCTTCTTTATATAACAATTCTTTTGGTAGTGTCGAACCTGGCTCATTTCAAGGTCGGTTGCCATCTGGTGGCGACTTTGGAAAGTAGGTCAAGGTGAAAGTCGCATGCCACGTGGCGGTGGTCTTGTAGAGTAGATCAAGGTGAAGCCTCAAGTTCCTCGGGCGTGGATGACAACTGTTTTGTCGTATCTTATTTCATTTTCAAGGTCAATATGGACCAATTTTTTCCGACGATTTTCAAGGTTATCAAAGTTTAATTACCAACAGCTTTTTGTTGTGTAATGTTTGGTAGTAAAATTTGGTAGCTTAGTGACATCATGACGTCACAAATATGGCCGCCACGTGAAAATCGTAGTTTACCGGTTTAAGGCAAGTTTTAAGACAAATTTTAATTTCAATCAAACATAAAGACAGGAACAATGATTTTGATGATACTTTGTGAAAGTTGGTAGCTAAGCGGTTTTCATGATACTGCTATATAATTGTCAATTTTTTGTAAATGGTGAAAAGTCTGCCCGGAATCCATATCTGAAACAAAAAGGCAAAAGTTGACTATAGGAAAATTGAAATAACAAGACCGATATCTGCTCGGATTTATGGTTCAATGGTAGAGCGTTGGACTATAAATCCGGAGGTCGGATGTTCGAACCTGGGTTGAGGTCCTGCCGGCTACTCCGAATTAGGTTTTCCTAATAATAATAATATAATAACATTGATTGATTATTAAGTAATCAAAAATGACAAGATTCGGCAAAGCCGGTTTTCAATCTTGCCTAAAAACTTGCCATATTTCCTGGACATACTTCCAACTATAACATCTTATAAACATTTATACACATGCAAAAAATTAAATATAGTAACAATAAAATATATCTATATAACATTCGTAAGGTAAATACCGGGGTAGTATAGAACAACTTAAGGGACCCTCTAAAATGCATTATGTGGGTCACTCTGTAATTGGGCGAAAGCCTGTTGAGGGCCCAGAACAAGAGAGGGACAATAAATAAATAAATAAATCAATCAATCAATCAATAAATGATCCTGTCACTAAGCTACTCAATTTTAAGAAACGCTAACAAAGAGTGGCAGACAATGAGGAGGGCGGAACGGAAGGCAATACGGATACTGCTTGAAAACAGCAACCTCACAAGGAAAGGGATAAGGGAATTACTAGGAGGAAAGGCGATCACTGGGCGACTGAAGATGAGGCAGTTGAGATACTGGAGGCATATAAACAGGAGGAACAATGATCATATACTGCAGATGGCCAAGAATCTACGTGCTTCGGAATGGAAAGTAGGCCGACTCTGCTTCACATGGAACATGGACCAAACGTTGGCGGCCTCGGGGAGTGGGGACTCCCATAGAAAGATGGGAAGAGTGGAGCAGAGACAAAAACCAAATGAAGAAAGTAAGCACACGAGTACTGGAGGTGGAGGAAGAATCAGATATAAGTACAAGCAGTCCAGAGAAGGAGACAGAAAGATAGGCACGGAGAGGACAACAATAAGAAAGGGAGAAACAAGAAGGGAGGAAATGAGACAAAAGGATGGAGGCAGCGGAAAATAGTAGAACGCCCGGGGGCAAGGCCATCGCCAGGAAATAGAGTTCCCTCTAATGCAGATATTCCAGTGGCGAAGCTATGGCCGTACCCTTTCGGCTCGGATAACACTCAGTTAGATAGTCGATGCTTTCGCAACGCATTTTTCTTTTGTTTACAAGAACTCAGTTCCTTCAACAAACCATTATATTCCTCTATGCTACAATTTTATTGTATTAATATTGATTCAATAACAGTAGAAGACATAGAAGCAGCTATCCGAAGAACAAACCTACATCAGAAACGGACCAAATACCCGCTTATTTAGTCAAGGAATGTTCCGATATATTTTCATGTCCTTTGATAATTACACTCAACTGTCACATGACTGACGCGGCCAAATCAAAACTGTCCATTTTGAAAAAACTGCCCAATCAGGATCTCATTTTCTGATAATTTCTCTAGGGATGGTTATCGCGATAATCGCCCTAGGGAAGATTATTGGTGACGTCCCGCATACGACCCGTCATAATGAAAACTCAAAAATAATCGTAGCTGGAGAAAGAAACAACATATGTAATAAGCAATTATTTCTTTTCTTGAAGAGTTGAAACTCTAAATTATACAAGCTTTTAAAAATCAAAATTGATTGCTATGAAAGGTACAATTATAAAAATTCATAATTCTAGGTTTTTTGCGCTAACGTCACACTCTTTTTCAAGATTTATTGAGGAGCTCGATGAGCTGGAACTTGTAATTAAAGTTGAAGAATAAGTGGACGATGATGCTTCATTCCTCATTTTTCCTATTATTTTAGCATGATGACATGAATCCAGCTGGAGGTAGGGCTTAATGGAAGCTGTGCTCGCATGTCCAGTAATCTTTATTAACTGCTCTTCGCCAACGCCCTCCTTGCCAAATGGGAGACTGCTGAGGATCTCAAAGAGTGATTGGTGATTTTCGTTATTGTTGTATCAACGCCGATTTGTTTCGCATCAGATTTCGTCCATTTCCCTATTTGATTTTTTCCAACAGGAGAATTTTTGTACCAGCCAACGGAAGAAGGATCCCTCCATAGTGGGTTGGGAGTCAGGAACAGCCTGTTTGTAGTAACATTTGGTCCTCTCTTACTCAGGAGCTTCTTGAATAACCTGAATTATTCAGATGATACTAAATATACTTGTAATTTTACAAAATAACAATTGATACCTCACAGGACAAAATTCCGACTTCTCCGTGTTAGCTACCAGCCATTTGCTGTCTGTTAGAATCCGACCTCCACCTTGTGCAGTCTTACTAAATACTGGGTTGTATTCTATTCTGCCGGACCAGACGCCGGAATTGCTTACCTCGTCGTGGAAAAAATTCACCTCAGCAACTGCGGCTTCCCCTCCTCGCCAAGCCAGTTCATAGCTAGCAATGTTGTAGAATTTTCGTTCCAAACCGTCAGGTGTATCCTCGTCGAGCTTTGAAACAATATCTTTATATTCCGCATCACTCAGGGCAGATGAGCTGCACTTCCGTTTTTCAGGCAGCTTCTGCAGTTCACGTCTTTTGGCGTCTCGGGCTTTGTTTAAACTCCACGTCAGAAAATGAATCAAACCTTACACCGAATTCTTGAAAATACAATTTTTGAAGCTGCTTGGCGGTCACGTTCCACATTGTTTTTATCACCGATTCCTTATAGTCTTCTCCATTCTTCTGTTTCATGTTGTACCCCCAATCCTTCATAATTAGGGCAAGTTTTGTGGTGGGCGTCGTTCTTGTTAATTCGTAACCTCGTTGTCCGCAAAATTCATGAAACTGCTTCCATACGTAACCATTCGATCTCTTAGTATTTATTGGCGTCACTTGATCGATAGCCACGTTAATAGCAGCTTCGGAAGCCTCACCGAATCGCGTAGTGCTCATATTTGTCCAGCAGAAAGCAGGATTCGCGCAGAATATTAGGTGTATTACTATAAATAACCGACGCACTGGTCAAATTTGAGATTTGTTGGTATAAATCACAGAATACGGCCTTCTCAGAATAGAAACAGCAATGTTACAAATTTGTATGGTATTTTGGCGGACCCTGGTGGGTGTACTGTGAACTAAAGCATTAAAATCAGAGTAGCGCCATCTGGTGACCAGCTTCTAAATCCATGAAGTAATTTCCCCAATTCGATCTAAATCACAAATATAGATAAAGAATACAAAGTTGTTAAATTGCAAGTGTATTTAGATACAATCACATTACATTATTTAACACAGACATCTTAAATTACATGTTTACAAATTACATATAAAACTCAGAAGTAAGTGCAACTTACGCTTTGTAGAGTTAACACTTTGCAAAAAGATCCTTACGTAACGAGTTGTCCTACGAAATATTTGGTTTTAATTGCTGTTTGGACTACATATTTTTGTTAAAAAATATCTTGAGAACTAAATTATTTGTTCCAAGAGGTAATAAAACCGTTTCAGCAAATTGTCACACAAGTTTTTGACAACAAATGTTAACTTGATCCTGGTGCTTACTGGTTACTTGAGAAGCAAGGGTGGAAGTTGTTGAATTATCTAAAACGAATTACAATATAAGTATCTACATCTGTACATAAAACTCAAGTCTACACCCTTTTGCGCCTATAGGTACAGTTGGTAATAATTCTGCCTCAATTTGTACCTGTTACTTACCTTGCATAAATAGGAAAGAAATAATAGCACATTTCAATCCTCTTCGCGTTTCATGCACAAAACAATCTGTTTCAAAATGTGGGAAACGATGCCTTTTTGATATTTTATTGTTACAATCCGCCACACAACACTTTTTACGGTCACATAACTTGTTCATATTTTAAATCTTTCAAAAGTCAAAGTTGACATGTGTAAAACCTGTGTACGTATAAAATCGACGGTAAAAATATTTCCTGTAACGAGCAAAATTACAGGTTTTGCAAAAAAATATTTGAGTCTGCGATAAATAGTTCTCCGTACAACCACGGGAAACGCTGTAATCAGTGACAATTTAGCGCCATTTATGTTTCTGTTCTGTGAAGGTCTTATTCTGTGGTATAAATTGTTTTAGTTGCTATAGAAATGCTGAATAAAACAAGCAACTAGAATTTCACGGTAATATTCACCCGATTTTTAATCACAATTTCTACGGTGTTTCGTGAAATTATCTGCAGAATATAAGCGCGGGCGACACGCTTACGGATAATGTTGCCCTTGCGAAGAATGCTCGTACTGGTTGCCCTTAGTGCAACCAACACTCGTGATTCCTCGCGTGGGCAAAATTATCGGTAAGCATGTGTCGCCCTTGTTATATTACTATTGATAATTTTATTTAACTTATCCCTAAAGCAAGGTATTTTTCCAACAATGTGGAAAACGGCAAGGGTTTGTGCTGTTTTAAAATCTGGATCGCAGTCAGAAATTGAAAATCATAGACCAGTGTCCATTCTTTGTAATTTCTCGAAAGTTTTTGAAATTGTGTTGTATGAAAAATTGTTTAAGCAATTTAAATTGCAAATATCTGAACATCAGCATGGTTTTGTTCCGCATAGATCGACCGTCACTAATCTTGCCTGCTTTACCCAATATTGTTCGGAAATTATGGACGAACAAGGTCAAGTCGACGTAATATTATACGGATTTTCAAAAAGCGTTTGATCAAATAGATCATTATACCGGGTGATTCATTAGAAGTGAGGACAATTTGAATTTCCCGAAAATCAAAAAAATTATGAAGTTGGTACTAACTGATGATCATTTATTTAATTGCAGTGGTGTATCATCATGCTTTCAGTAAATCGTTTACTTATTTATAATCTACAAATACTGCTTCTGTTTTGCCACAAATTATAAACTAACACTAGACACAGTTACGTTTCTTACATATTTTAGTGCATCAACTCTAAAAATTGTTCAAAATGGAAAAAGTAATAAACCGCAAATGGCACACAACAATTAACGGCGACACTGGTTTCTTAAATGACAGTCATGACAAAAAAAAATTACTAACGAAATTCAAACCGTCAATCTAATAATGCAAAAAATACTAAAACCTTACGCGCGAAATTCAAGCGATCATCACTTCTAATCAATCACCCGGTATTATTCTCAATAAATTAATGGAATACCTATGGATTTTCTTATACTGTGGCAGTTCTCATCGAATCTTACTTAACTGATCGACGACAATTCCTAGTTTATGCAGGACACACTTCAAAATACATTATTCCAACCTCTGGTGTGCCACAAGGGTCAAACTTAGGTCCCTTTCTATTTTTGATATTTATCAACGATTTGCCAAAAATAATAAGTTCCAGAAAATTACTATTTGCTGATTAGAAAAATAACAAAGGAATCTGATGGTGCTATACTTCAGAGTGACATTTTTAGTCTTGAAACTAAATTCATTATTGTCCTTTGTATTTTGGGTGTATAGCTTTGTGTAGATTCTATGGAAGTTAGTACAATAAATTTATGAAACGCTCTGATTTATAAGAAGCAACGTGACAAGAATGGTACATCCAAGAGCACCAGCGGGGTATCTGCATTTTTAGATGTAAATCTTAGCCATATGATTTCTAAAAAAGCTTTCAATGGATACTAGATTTCAAAGCTCTACGATCTACCGTAATGAATTGGCCATAAAACAAGTCCTTCCGTCATTGCGTGCCAAACCTGGTTAATCCCGAAAGCGATATTTTTCGTTAAAGTAAATCCGATAAGCCCTTAAGCACGCTTGTATAAATTAGTCTTATCTCCAAAAACTCACGCAACACTAAACATGCAAACAATTAATTCCGCAACAACAAAAAACTCGTTGATCGAAAAGCGCCCTCGTCGCTGACTTCTAGTGACTACAATGAGCAATTACAAACTTCGCACAATTGCGTTAAGCAAAGTTCATTGCTTAATTTTCAAATTCTCATTATCTCCTCGCCATGTTTGAAGTGCTCATTTACAATTCAAATTGTCATAAGTTGTTCGTCCCTAACGGGACTCATTCTAACGATCGCGTATAAATTAAGATGTTTTTCTAGTCGTTTCTTATTACGAGCGTCAATTTTATGTGTGCGTTGTGTTTCATTACAATCACTTTCCTGCGAGAAATTTAAAGGCAGCGCTTTAGGTGCTCCCTTAAGGTAAATTTCCGAAATGATGCTCAAGCGAAAGCAATCCCACGGGAAGCCTATTGGAAAACACCAAATTGCTGTTCTTTTTTCTACATCCTTTTGACGGATGCTTCATATACTTAGGACCCTTGCCTAATGTGAATGAAGTCTCGAAAGTAGGATAACTTTGGAAGCAGTTTCAGATATGCTTCAATTGATATTTTTCTGGAGAGCGCTAAATTCGTGCGAGAATTTTGGATGGAAGAATTTTCAAATTAGTTCGGGACCAGTTTTCCGGACCCTTTGGGAAGCTTTCTCTCGCTTTGAAGTGTACGTATACCTTTGTAAGCAAAGGTTTCTTCTGGAAAAAGATACCAGTCTGGCGTGAATAGGTATAGCTTTGTTGTTAAATTTAAATTCGAATTATATTATTTGAATGGTTGGAAATCGCGAAAAGACTCAATTTGTTCCAGTTACGCATTCAAAGTGTAATTGATTAGTTTATTAAAAACCACTTGAACTGTAAATGAAAGTTCCATTTGAAAGAACACTCTCTAGACATCTAATGTTTGAGTAATCGTGTTCTTTGACGCACCGCAAAAATCCTAAAACATGGATTTATGTTCCTAGCCACCTTCAAGTTCTTCTGATGTCACAGTTAAGGAGGTATGACATACAGGGTAAAATTGAAGTAATAATAACATCAGTATATCAACAAACATCTTATTATAGGGTGTGACCCAAATGCTCACCATACTAAGTGGGGGAGCACTAACGTCAATCGCAGCCACGTTTGTAACTACCCAAAGCCAGACTGTGATTGATCTCAGTCTAGCATCATCGAGTATCTCTGACAACATAGCGACTATATTAGATCATAGAATAATTTCATTTTAAATTAATTGCAAAGGAACCGCCCAAAAGGGCAACACAAGTGCAATTGATGAGCAATTTGGGGGGGGGGGGGTTCAGAAGCGCAGTCGAACTGCGAGACCGACGCACAACACTGTAACTCGATATGTCCCCCCATTCACCCGTTACGACCGACCCAACTTTTCGGCGGGGTAGTGGAGGAGGGGGGCGGGGTGCGAGGTCGTTGCATGGTGCGTTGAAACACCGCGACATCGCACGTCCGATTCGCCATCTTCGCCTCCTCGAGAAACATTGTTTCTTTCTTCGACCCTCCCCGTCACCCCCCTAAATATAGGTAATATTTTCTCAAAAAATTACAGATGGCGTGTCAGGCGATGCTCTCGAGATGACAAAATTCTGTCTTCACGTTTTCTAGTAATTCGCGAACCCCGACTCGGCACCTCGGAAGCGCCCTCGAGCTACGAGGTCAACGCAAAAAACCGCAACTCGATACCCCCGTTAGCCCGCTATGACCTCTCTACCTTCCCTGTATGGAAGAAGCGGCGGGGAGAGACGGTGGGGAGGGGCTCAGTAAATGTCGAGTTAAAAGCGTCTCGACGTCTCGCTTACGGTTCGCCACTTCCGCCTTCCTGTAACGCAATTTCCTATTTTCCCGGGGGAGTCTAGCACTCACGGCTACGGATTCCGAAAGTACCAACCCCGTAGGTCCAATAAGTGTTTTTTGTGGCTTTTTCTCCTCTTTAGGCACCCCCTCCGGCGAGAGGGGGGGGCGGTAATAAATTGTACCCTAATCGATTCGACGCGTCCAACTTCGGTTTCCCCCTGAGCTGCGGCGGAGTCCATATAACTCTTACCGTTTGCCCTCCGGAGAAGGTTTTATGAGGAAAAAACGAAAACGGGGGTGGCGTGGGGGGGGGGGAAACTGCTGCAGCGCTCCCTTGTATTTTCATGTACTCGACATTCTCTACCATTCTGTAAATGTTCGTACAAATCTTGTTTCTGGTTTCGAATATGCATGTTTTCTTTATTTATTCTTGAACTATTCAACTCTGAATTGGAGGTAAACTTAGAGAGGGCCCTTTTGGGGGACTCCTCTCGGGTCCTGCGCGGACATACGGAACAAAGTAGATCTTCTCACCAACTCCATTGGGAGTCATTTGAAGCGGTATGTGCTCTGAGGACTACTTAGACGCCTTATAATCATCTTTGGTGGTGCTGAGCGCTCAAAAAGCAGAAAACTCAGTTGGGCAACAAACTGTTCAATAAGACAAAGAATATGGCTGATTGGTAGGCCTATAAGGTAAACCTAAGGTTATATAAGACGGACATTGGGAGGCGTCAGAGAGAGGCATTGCAGGTTCTTGCAGCTTTATAGAATCCCCCTCCTCTGCATCCTGCCTTAATCCAATTCTAACAAAAAGTTCATAGAGTATCCCCTTAAAGACAATCGAGGTACTGAGAGACGCCCACTTTCTCGGAGCCACCACAGCGTCATACACCAAAACCTGCCAGAGGTAACTCCCTTCACTTCCACGGAGAATGACTGGCGGTGAAATCGTTCTCAGCATACAAATCACCAGCATTGGATGGCATAATATCAGTCCGTCTGCAATGGCGACTGGTTGTTATCGTCTTGTCATCTACTTAATTATATATCTACAGGGTGTTACATTTAAATATGCATTTTTTCAAAACATCTTTCGTTTGGGACCCACCCCAAAAAAGTGGGGTAATTTGTTTGTATTCTTTAATGTTTTTCTCATCAACCATAAGAGTTAGAAAGACTGATGGCACGTCTTTGAACAGGTTTTCAGGTATGCCCTTTTTTGCGATTTTGCAAAAAATTGTTCAAAATTCCTACCACGAAATCACGCACCCCCTAAATGGAGGTGCAAAAAATTCTGATTCCGACGAAATTTGGTATCTGGGGTTTTTTGACCATAAAAATTCCGAGAAAAATTCCAATGCAATTCTTGGTCGGATATCGAAAATAGAGAGAATTCCACGAAATTCGCTGTGTACATACTTGATGAGTTAAGGATCAAAATTGTCGAACAGTTTATTAAAATCACTTTTCTAACAAAAATTATCATCCTCATTTAGAGATTGGGTCTGCGGGTCACAAAGTGTCGCCCGCTTACTAGTGAGCGATCTAATTTCGCATGTAGTTAATTGAAAATGTCGCAAATAACAAGAAAGTAACGATTTAAGTCCGTGACTGATTTCTTACCTCCAGGCAGAAGCGGGTGACTCAAATTAAATTAGTTAGGCGCCACTTGTTGCAATCTCCGCAAGTAACCAACAAAATTACTCTGTATTTCCAAATACGCTCAATCATGTAGAAAAAGTTCAATCTCAGGACAAACGGCATCCGGACAATCCCCAATCTAGGTTCTGCAAACCAACCAAATGGATGTCCCGATTTCTAACCGATTTAACATTAGCAACAACTTTCATGAGCCAATTATACTACAAAATAGCCTTCTTGCCGCTATATTCTCTACAAGAATGTCTCGAATCGTGCAAAATTTCGAAACCCACGAAGATAACCAATAATCATTCTGCGGGCAAAAATCATACGTGACCAAAATTCCTACTACACTTTAAGATCCCATGTAACCGTTACACCACGAAGGACCTCCAACAATGTTTTTTGTAGAATTCTATAGAGAACCTTTTCTCTCTTTAAGAGTCTTGCCCGTTCTTTTATAAGTCCCTGAGAGCAAAGCATTAACTGGTTATTAAGGATCTTAAATATATAAGCCCTTAATAAAGGTGTTTAGTAATTTTTGAGAGTCTTTAAAAGTCTCTAAATGTTTCCGAAGTTATTTTGGTTTTTAGGAATCTTTAAAGCACAGAAGCAGGCCATGTGTCCAAGTGTCGCATAGGGTCTCCAAGGGACCTTTAAATGCTTTTGCGTTACAAATCTCTCAGTTCTAAGAGTTTTGAGAGCTGGTACTTTACGATGTTTCATGGTCAGAACCTTTGATAGTTTCCTTTGAGATTGTTTTAGAGTTTTGAATTTCTTTGCTGAAATAACTCTAGCTATAGAGTGAGTCCCAAAAGTCCTGTGAAAGGACAAACTATAATTGATAACTAAGTCTCCGAAAAAGGTTTCAGGAAACAATGCGAGAAGATAATGACGAGGATAAAGATTTTATTTATTGCTATAATCTACAATACACATTTGAAAGTTTAATTATTATTACAATATCTAATAAATCCGTCACCTAGAGACAGTAATGAATATTGTTCTACAAGGGTTTTGGAACATTTTCCACATATTCTCCTCCATAATTTCCCGGAGGATCATAATTGGCCACGACCCATACCTTTCCATTCTTAGCTACCTTACCAACTCCGAGTTGCTTTGAGTTTTTCCAAATGAGTTGTGTGAAATGTCCAACGTCGTTGAAGTTGTGCGGTGTAGCTTCGCCGAATACGTACTTGTGAATTTCGGAGTACCAACTGTTAACAGCAACGTCCCCGGTTATATCGTAATCTGTCCAGCTCGCCCACGCGGCGAACAAGTTTTCTCCGTAAGGATTGTTTGGACGATGCGGGAGACCTTCTCCCAACGATATTTGGTTGGCCCAATCCTGCGCGTGAGCCGAAATCTGTAATTCAGAGGAAAAAGTTACTAAGAGTAAGAAACGAGGAAATATTTTTGAAAAATGCTTAATATGTGACCACCAACATATCCGACTGTCGCTTTGACCGCAGCATGGTCTGAAGACCTAACCCACGTGGCCAATAACAAGAAGATCTTAAGACGTCCAGAAATAATTTTTCCAAGCCGAATATCCAAATATCCGCCTGTTTGGAAATAATACGGAGGCCTCTATTTTTCGTTTCCGACCCCCCTACCCCTTCCCCTCACCGGATTGGATCAGATGACTTCGGATCATAAGTGAGAGAATTTAAAGTTAAATTTTTCCTTTAAAATTTGGGCTTGGAAACCTCCGTGATAGCAAACAAGAGCGATTTTGAGTCCCAAAAACTGCAAGATCGCAGCATTTTGGCTACGAAGTGTTTGAAGTTGGAGTACCGATATCGAGATATGAAATTTGTTAATTGTGCGAAATTTAAACGCTTGAGATAATTGGAATTTTTTAAAACTTTGGCGTTTAGTTTAGTTGTAAATTGTATTTGAATAGTCTAATAGTTTATTGTTTTACCATTTTTGGACGACCTCCTATTGTTGGATATTTAGATATTTGGAAGTGGTTGGAAACTTTTGCAACTTTGAACCCTCTGAAACATTCAGAACGTTTAAGAACATCTGAACATTTTATAATTTTAGTGTCAACCTAAAAGTGAAGTCTTCGTGGTTGTATACTTACAATTTTTTGAATACTCAAAACCCTTGGAATGCTTTCTGAGAATCATGGAACCTATGTAATAAGTACCTACCAAAAAAACACTTGGAATCTATTTCTTTGGAGACGAGTACATCGAGTGTTTATTTTGTCAATATTCCGTATGGTAATATTCCGGGTGCAACATTTGGGTATCAAGCGATTCTTCCGGAGCAAACATTCTGAGACAAGGGGTGTTTTGGGAAAAATATTCCTGTACCGCTGAGGTTCCTTAAAAAACTACAGTGATTTTAATGTAGTGGAAGCCCATAAAACGTTTCTAAGAAAAATTTGGAAGTTTTCTCAGCAATTCTCAAACAATAAGGATAATAAAGAAATTGAAATTGAAATTGGCAAATCTCGATCGCAAAGATATGGCTTCTCTGATTTTGATCATTCCTAGGCTCAGCGTGAAGTAGATTTATTGGAGTTTGGGTAAAAATCTACTTAGTATAGCACTTACCGTGTCATTTAGTATCAAGTCTGCACAACCATGGCGTCTTCTGTGGTAGTTGTGACGTTCCAAAGCTAGTTTTCTGAAGTCATTTATATCCACAGCCCTTTGTTGGAGTTCTGCAATTACGAATGCAAAGAAATTTAACAAAGTAAGTCAAATTCACGATCACAACACCAGAAATAAAAATAAAATGTCGATTCCAAAACATCAACATTCATATTTTGTACACCGGTTCAGTTTTATTTAGTAATCTACCTGAAACTTCAAAGAAAATGAACCACCCCCTATTCAAAAATAGAACGAAACAGATATTACAAAATAATTCAGTAAAAGAATTTATTGATTATATCTCTAATAACTTTAATCAAAACTTAATGACTGGATGCATCTGAGTTGTTTGTCCACAAATTTAATTTTGTCCACATATTACATATACATATATGTTATGTTTGTGATTTGACGTTTCTGTAATTGTTATTTACAATTTTCCGAATCAAAGATTATTATTATTATGCAGGAAACTAACTAACTAAATATTACAAAGAAAAGAAACCAGCTTATCAAACTAAAACATATCAACGTACTTAATCAAGGAGTCTTATTATTTTGACATTCATAGAAATAACAGTTAATTTTGTCTTACCTGCTGACTCGACCCCCTTAAGCACAAATACCGCGCACAAGACGAAAAGTAAAAGCTTAATAAGCATGTTAGAGATTTCGGCTTACTACAAGCTTGTGTCCCTTTTATATGTATATGGTTCGGTTTATCAAATCATGAGATAATAGATTAAAGAAGTTGATTAAGCTTATGATGGATGATTGAGGACTTAATAAGCGATAAGTTTGAAAACTGTTTCACAATCCACAATTAGCGAGATTAATTTAATAAATAAACCTTGCTGCAAAAATTAAAAATTACCAAGAGAACATTCTCCAGTGTCCAGTTTACGGCGTTGGTCAGAATGCTGTCTAATACTTGGAAGGCGTGTGATGAGTCATGATCTGCATTGTTTGAAAGGACTTTATGCTATTTGAAGTCCAATTAAAACGTCTAGTCAGACCTATTTTTCCAAGCTCCCAACCACAAACCTTTACTTTTATCCTGATTGAGCATTGAGCATACGCACTAACTTTAATGTTAAGAGAGGACGGAGAGGATGGTATAGAGAAGCCTTTCAATAGCGTTCGGTACAGAGCAAGGAAAGGTTCAATGGCGATTGAAAATAAGGTGCCCGACAGGGGGCTAATACCGCTTGCGATCTTGACCTCACAAGAGCATTATGCGGGTCACTTTGTAATTGGACGCTCTGTTGAGAGCCCAGAACAAGAGGGACAAAAAATAATAAATAAATAAATCTATATCTATATCGTGGGCTGAGTTGAGAATTTTTCATCTTTGGCAGAGATTGGAATTTCCTTAGAAACATTGTCGAGCATTCTGCCTTCTGTCTTTTCGTTAACCCGGAAAAGATCGAGATGGTTCCATTTACGAATAGGAGGGCAGACCTTGATGGGCATCAATTGAGTCTGACCAGGTCAGTGAGATATTTGGGAGTCTATATTGACTCTCCTTTTAATAATAATAATAATAATAATAATAATAACACAAGTAACGCAACATGCACTACAAAGACAGGTCCACCCAATAAAGTTACACGCCCTAGCACAGTTAAAAAACACAATACTCCTTCTTCTCAGAAACAACCCACTCGTATACAATCGAAACGCAAAAACCTTAACAGCACCACAGGCTCACAAAATACTGCAATATCTCCACCAAAAACCCAAGCAACCTCACAAACACGACCTCAGGAACAAAGAAACACCATAAATACAATTAAAAAACACAAAACTCCTTCTTCACAGAAACACACCACGTTATCACAACCCACTCGTATTCAACCCAAACGCAAAGCCAAAGAAACACTTACACAATAAACTCCATTTAATAAAATTACAGGAATTATTATAATGATTTTTTTTTTGTTTTGTTTTCCTCTTTCCTGATAGCGTTGGCTATTGTGCCCATCAATAGGTATGTTGGTAAGTACGAATTACATTATCCCTAGATGTCCAATGTACGTGTGTGATTTTTTTTTTTTGATTTTTATTTTTTTTTTTTTTTTTTTTTTTTTTTTTTTTTTTTTTAATGACCCTACATAACTTCACCAGACACAGAC
>NW_022170878.1:21569397-21662771 GCF_008802855.1 Photinus pyralis
GCGCTAAATTGTCACTGATTACAGCGTTTCCCGTGGTTGTACGGAGAACTATTTATCGCAGACTCAAATATTTTTTTGCAAAACCTGTAATTTTGCTCGTTACAGGAAATATTTTTACCGTCGATTTTATACGTACACAGGTTTTACACATGTCAACTTTGACTTTTGAAAGATTTAAAATATGAACAAGTTATGTGACCGTAAAAAGTGTTGTGTGGCGGATTGTAACAATAAAATATCAAAAAGGCATCGTTTCCCACATTTTGAAACAGATTGTTTTGTGCATGAAACGCGAAGAGGATTGAAATGTGCTATTATTTCTTTCCTATTTATGCAAGGTAAGTAACAGGTACAAATTGAGGCAGAATTATTACCAACTGTACCTATAGGCGCAAAAGGGTGTAGACTTGAGTTTTATGTACAGATGTAGATACTTATATTGTAATTCGTTTTAGATAATTCAACAACTTCCACCCTTGCTTCTCAAGTAACCAGTAAGCACCAGGATCAAGTTAACATTTGTTGTCAAAAACTTGTGTGACAATTTGCTGAAACGGTTTTATTACCTCTTGGAACAAATAATTTAGTTCTCAAGATATTTTTTAACAAAAATATGTAGTCCAAACAGCAATTAAAACCAAATATTTCGTAGGACAACTCGTTACGTAAGGATCTTTTTGCAAAGTGTTAACTCTACAAAGCGTAAGTTGCACTTACTTCTGAGTTTTATATGTAATTTGTAAACATGTAATTTAAGATGTCTGTGTTAAATAATGTAATGTGATTGTATCTAAATACACTTGCAATTTAACAACTTTGTATTCTTTATCTATATTTGTGATTTAGATCGAATTGGGGAAATTACTTCATGGATTTAGAAGCTGGTCACCAGATGGCGCTACTCTGATTTTGATGCTTTAGTTCACAGTACACCCACCAGGGTCCGCCAAAATACCATACAAATTTGTAACATTGCTGTTTCTATTCTGAGAAGGCCGTATTCTGTGATTTATACCAACAAATCTCAAATTTGACCAGTGCGTCGGTTATTTATAGTAATACACCTAATATTCTGCGCGAATCCTGCTTTCTGCTGGACAAATATGAGCACTACGCGATTCGGTGAGGCTTCCGAAGCTGCTATTAACGTGGCTATCGATCAAGTGACGCCAATAAATACTAAGAGATCGAATGGTTACGTATGGAAGCAGTTTCATGAATTTTGCGGACAACGAGGTTACGAATTAACAAGAACGATGCCCACCACAAAACTTGCCCTAATTATGAAGGATTGGGGGTACAACATGAAACAGAAGAATGGAGAAGACTATAAGGAATCGGTGATAAAAACAATGTGGAACGTGACCGCCAAGCAGCTTCAAAAATTGTATTTTCAAGAATTCGGTGTAAGGTTTGATTCATTTTCTGACGTGGAGTTTAAACAAAGCCCGAGACGCCAAAAGACGTGAACTGCAGAAGCTGCCTGAAAAACGGAAGTGCAGCTCATCTGCCCTGAGTGATGCGGAATATAAAGATATTGTTTCAAAGCTCGACGAGGATACACCTGACGGTTTGGAACGAAAATTCTACAACATTGCTAGCTATGAACTGGCTTGGCGAGGAGGGGAAGCCGCAGTTGCTGAGGTGAATTTTTTCCACGACGAGGTAAGCAATTCCGGCGTCTGGTCCGGCAGAATAGAATACAACCCAGTATTTAGTAAGACTGCACAAGGTGGAGGTCGGATTCTAACAGACAGCAAATGGCTGGTAGCTAACACGGAGAAGTCGGAATTTTGTCCTGTGAGGTATCAATTGTTATTTTGTAAAATTACAAGTATATTTAGTATCATCTGAATAATTCAGGTTATTCAAGAAGCTCCTGAGTAAGAGAGGACCAAATGTTACTACAAACAGGCTGTTCCTGACTCCCAACCCACTATGGAGGGATCCTTCTTCCGTTGGCTGGTACAAAAATTCTCCTGTTGGAAAAAATCAAATAGGGAAATGGACGAAATCTGATGCGAAACAAATCGGCGTTGATACAACAATAACGAAAATCACCAATCACTCTTTGAGATCCTCAGCAGTCTCCCATTTGGCAAGGAGGGCGTTGGCGAAGAGCAGTTAATAAAGATTACTGGACATGCGAGCACAGCTTCCATTAAGCCCTACCTCCAGCTGGATTCATGTCATCATGCTAAAATAATAGGAAAAATGAGGAATGAAGCATCATCGTCCACTTATTCTTCAACTTTAATTACAAGTTCCAGCTCATCGAGCTCCTCAACAAATCTTGAAAAAGAGTGTGACGTTAGCGCAAAAAAACCTAGAATTATGAATTTTTATAATTGTACCTTTCATAGCAATCAATTTTGATTTTTAAAAGCTTGTATAATTTAGAGTTTCAACTAATTAACTAATTAAAATAATTGCTTATTATGTTGTTTCTTTCTCCAGCTACGATTATTTTTGAGTTTTCATTATGACGCGTCGTAGGCGGGACGTCACCAATAATCTTCCCTAGGGCGATTATCGCGATAACCATCCCTAGAGAAATTATCAGAAAATGAGATCCTGATTGGGCAGTTTTTTCAAAATGGACAGTTTTGATTTGGCCGCGTCAGTCATGTGACAGTTGAGTGTAATTATCAAAGGACATGAAAATATATCGGAACATTCCTTGACTAAATAAGCGGGTATTTGGTCCGTTTCTGATGTAGGTTTGTTCTTCGGATAGCTGCTTCTATGTCTTCTACTGTTATTGAATCAATATTAATACAATAAAATTGTAGCATAGAGGAATATAATGGTTTGTTGAAGGAACTGAGTTCTTGTAAACAAAAGAAAAATGCGTTGCGAAAGCATCGACTATCTAACTGAGTGTTATCCGAGCCGAAAGGGTACGGCCATAGCTTCGCCACTGGAATATCTGCATTAGAGGGAACTCTATTTCCTGGCGATGGCCTTGCCCCCGGGCGTTCTACTATTTTCCGCTGCCTCCATCCTTTTGTCTCATTTCCTCCCTTCTTGTTTCTCCCTTTCTTATTGTTGTCCTCTCCGTGCCTATCTTTCTGTCTCCTTCTCTGGACTGCTTGTACTTATATCTGATTCTTCCTCCACCTCCAGTACTCGTGTGCTTACTTTCTTCATTTGGTTTTTGTCTCTGCTCCACTCTTCCCATCTTTCTATGGGAGTCCCCACTCCCCGAGGCCGCCAACGTTTGGTCCATGTTCCATGTGAAGCAGAGTCGGCCTACTTTCCATTCCGAAGCACGTAGATTCTTGGCCATCTGCAGTATATGATCATTGTTCCTCCTGTTTATATGCCTCCAGTATCTCAACTGCCTCATCTTCAGTCGCCCAGTGATCGCCTTTCCTCCTAGTAATTCCCTTATCCCTTTCCTTGTGAGGTTGCTGTTTTCAAGCAGTATCCGTATTGCCTTCCGTTCCGCCCTCCTCATTGTCTGCCACTCTTTGTTAGCGTTTCTTAAAATTGAGTAGCTTAGTGACAGGATCATTTATTGATTGATTGATTGATTTATTTATTTATTTATTGTCCCTCTCTTGTTCTGGGCCCTCAACAGGCTTTCGCCCAATTACAGAGTGACCCACATAATGCATTTTAGAGGGTCCCTTAAGTTGTTCTATACTACCCCGGTATTTACCTTACGAATGTTATATAGATATATTTTATTGTTACTATATTTAATTTTTTGCATGTGTATAAATGTTTATAAGATGTTATAGTTGGAAGTATGTCCAGGAAATATGGCAAGTTTTTAGGCAAGATTGAAAACCGGCTTTGCCGAATCTTGTCATTTTTGATTACTTAATAATCAATCAATGTTATTATATTATTATTATTAGGAAAACCTAATTCGGAGTAGCCGGCAGGACCTCAACCCAGGTTCGAACATCCGACCTCCGGATTTATAGTCCAACGCTCTACCATTGAACCATAAATCCGAGCAGATATCGGTCTTGTTATTTCAATTTTCCTATAGTCAACTTTTGCCTTTTTGTTTCAGATATGGATTCCGGGCAGACTTTTCACCATTTACAAAAAATTGACAATTATATAGCAGTATCATGAAAACCGCTTAGCTACCAACTTTCACAAAGTATCATCAAAATCATTGTTCCTGTCTTTATGTTTGATTGAAATTAAAATTTGTCTTAAAACTTGCCTTAAACCGGTAAACTACGATTTTCACGTGGCGGCCATATTTGTGACGTCATGATGTCACTAAGCTACCAAATTTTACTACCAAACATTACACAACAAAAAGCTGTTGGTAATTAAACTTTGATAACCTTGAAAATCGTCGGAAAAAATTGGTCCATATTGACCTTGAAAATGAAATAAGATACGACAAAACAGTTGTCATCCACGCCCGAGGAACTTGAGGCTTCACCTTGATCTACTCTACAAGACCACCGCCACGTGGCATGCGACTTTCACCTTGACCTACTTTCCAAAGTCGCCACCAGATGGCAACCGACCTTGAAATGAGCCAGGTTCGACACTACCAAAAGAATTGTTATATAAAGAAGGACGCTAGCAAACGTTGTCGACAGGTAGCTGCATTTCCGACCGTAGTCGATCGAGGACAAATCAGTTAACCGTGCCAGTGTAGTATTTTACGCTGCCAAGAACCACACCCAATACGAAAAGTCCCAAAATACAATTTTTTAATTTTTACGAATGTAATTGTAAAGGAGCTTATTTTTGTATGAAGGGCGAAGAACATTTTGTTATGTGAAGTACCGTTATTTTATTTATGTAAAAATTGAGGGTTGTGTAGAAAAACCGCCATTTCCATTCTATCTCCCTTTTCCTTCCTGTTGCAGATCATCATTTTAGCCTTGACTGTTAAATAATTGCATTTTTTATTAATTTTGTCAGCTGAAATATTTAACGTCAAATATTGAGCTTTTTTTGAATATTGGTGAACTGGTTTTAAGGGCACCAAATTTAGTACGTGTTTTTTAGTAGTACAAGTTGTATTTTGAATTTGACATGTTGTAGAGAATAAATCTTCCCTTACTTTGACATGGTGAATATTAGTTTGGAGGATTAAATTATAAACAGTGCCACCTGAACCAACCAGTACCTAATCAAAACGACGACTGGTCGCGACTACGACCAACAACATTTTTATTCTTAAATTTGACATTCTAATAGTCATTTATGCCAAAGAAGAGTGAGCGGTTGAATAATGGGCGTCCACCACCTTACCTCGAGGAATTTGTTACTGGAAGTTTATCTGACGATTCAAACGACGACAAAGACTTGGATGTAACAATCAAAATGGAAGATTCTAGGGTTACATCACTTTTGGAAGGACTTGCGAATCAGATTACATTGATGCAAGCACAGCTGATGCAAAATACAGAGGTACAGACAAGGATGGAAGAGAAGAATAATGAACTTCATCAGAAGCTGGAAGCTACAAATCGACAACTAGCTGAAGTTCAGCGAACGATGAAAATTGAAGTCCCTCCTACAACTCGATCATCAGCTATACTGAATAATACAGTCCCAGTAACATTACCTGCACAGCTTGATACGCCTTCGCCTTCGATAACTCCGACAAGAAATTCTACGCACCAACAGTCAACACCTTCATGTTCAATTCCTAGTTTTTCTGTTTACCCAAATAACCCTGTATATTGGCAACAGCATCCATCGTTACCTGTCAGAAAGTATTTAGTAGCATTGCCAAAGTTTGATGGAAATCCTTGTGACTGGCTGGTTTTCAATGCAGAGTATAAAAGAACTACGACAGAGTTTGCATATACTTCTTCAGAAAATACAACGAGACTAAACAGTAGTTTGCAAGGGAAAGCTCGTGAGCTTGTTCAGTGGTTATTAATTCATGACGACATGGCGGAGAAGATCATGGAGAGATTGTATAGCAGGTTTGGTCGACCAGAACTTTTAGTGGACGCACAAATTACTATGTTGAAAAACATTCCCGGAATCTGTGAAAATAGTGTGGGACAGATTATTCCTTTTGCTGACAAAGTGATAAACTTTAGTCACTTTATGTTGACTTGTTCTAGTCAACATCAGCTTGCCAATCCCACACTGCTTAATGAGTTGATCCTAAAGCTCCCAATGAATATGAGAATTGCATGGGCCTCTCATATTAGCTCACTGACTGGTGTCCCGTCTATATTAGATTTTAGTAACTGGATTGAAGTTAAAGCCGACAACATAGCCAGAGTTCCTGTGTGCAATTCTTTGATTTCTCCGACAGAGAAAAAGACGACACCCAAGAAATATCAAATGCTTCACACTTCCAACGTTACAAGTAAGAAAGAAATGAACTGTGTCTTATGCGAAAAGAACCATTTCATCGCTAACTGCCCGGATTTTTTGAATAAATCTACAGATGATAAATGGAAGTTAGTAACAGAAAAGAAATTGTGTTTTTCTTGTTTGAAATTTGGACATTCTACTAGAATGTGCCGCATTAGAAAGTCTTGCAATAAGAATGGATGTAACAGAGTTCATCATCCTCAATTACACAGTGAATGTCAAGATAATAAATATACGCCAACGGTTTTAAATATGGAAGTATCCTGTCATGCTGCGTTGAAAGCAAATCAATCCAAGGTGTTGTTTAAAGTAGTTCCAGTAAAATTATACAATAGAGGAGAAGTTGTTTCCACGTATGCATTGATTGATGAGGGATCAAGCGTAAGCCTTATCAAGAGAACCGTAGCTGTACGTTTGAAGTTGAAGGGACCTATGCGAAAGTTGAATCTCCAATGGTTCGGAGACCACTGTAGTTCTGAAGAAACTGAAATCGTTAAATTTAATATATCTGGAGTCCATAACAATGCCGAAGTGTTCGAGATGAGGAATGTGTGTACTGTAAACAATCTTTGTCTTCCAATGCAAACTGTAGACATGAATCAGCTTCATTCCAAATATGACAACTTACAAAATCTTCCTATTGCCAGCTATACTGACGCCCGACCAGAGCTATTAATAGGATTGGACTTTTGTCATTTGGGATTATCGAACAGAAAGATTCAACAAACATCAAATGGACCTATTGTTGCAGAAAGTCCTCTTGGTTGGATAATTTATGGAAGAACAGTTGACAATGAGATACAATCAAGTCCAGGAAGAATGTTTCATGTGAGAGGGTATTTTGACGACATACATGCTATTGTGAAAGAGTATTTTACCACTGAAAACTTTGGTGTTGAACTATCAACAACACCAAGAGAGTCTTCTGAAACGGTTCGAGCGCGTCAACTATTGGAATCAACAACAAAAAAGGTCAAAGGTCGTGGTCGAAAGTGGTCTATTATGGAAAAACGATGACATAGTTTTACCAGATAGTTACCCAATGGCAGTCAGTCGATTGAGAAATGTTGAAAACAAGATGAAAAAAGAACCTGTTTACGGTATGAAGTACAAGGAAACTATTGTCAGCTACGTGCAGAAAGGATATGTTCGTAAATTGTCATCTGAAGAGGTTGTTGAAATTACTCCACGGACTTGGTATTTACCACATTTCGGTGTACTGAATCCAAATAAGCCTGGAAAATTCAGACTTGTATTTGATGCCGCGGCTAAAGTTGGAGAAACATCCCTTAATTCATCATTGTTGACAGGTCCAGATCTAAATCAGCCACTCCTCACGGTTTTATCTAAATTTCGTGAAGGTCAAGTTGGGGTATGTGCTGACATCAAGGAGATGTTTCACCAGGTGATAATTCGTGAAGAAGACCAAAACTCTCAACGATTTTTATGGAGAAATGATAAAACTGGCGAAATTGAGGTATATAAGATGTTAGTTATGATATTTGGATCCACATCTTCACCGACAACAGCTCAATATGTCAAAAACTTTCATGCAACACAGTATCTAGAAAGTCATCACGAAGCGGCCAAAGCAATTATTGAACGACATTACGTTGACGATTACGTTAATAGCTTTCACACCGATGAACAGGCAATAACTGTATCCATGATGGTTAAAAATATTGAGATGGCTGGTGGTTTTGAATTACGAGGTTTTATATCAAATTCAAGAAAGGTTACTTCGATCTTGAATCAGGAACAAGGTGATCAACTATATCAAGTGGATATGAACTTGGACAAATCCCCTACATGTGATAAGATACTGGGCATGGTATGGGACACATCCACTGACGAGTTCAAATTCAACTTGAAGTTTAATCGTTTAGAATCGACAGTAATCACTTGTGAAAGAATTCCAACAAAGAGAGAATTTTTAGCGATTGTCATGTCAGTATATGATCCGTTCGGATTCTTAGCGGATTTTCTTGTATACATGAAGGTACTCTTGCAACTTGTATGGAGGTCTGGTGTAGAATGGGATCAACCAATTCCTACACATCTTTACGAGCGATGGTGTGCATGGAGTCGAGAATTAACAAAGGTTAGCCAATTTCGTATTACACGTTGTTACTCAAAGGGACTGCGGATGCCAAAAGCTGTTGAACTTCACATATTTGTAGATGCGAGTGAAGTCGCTTTTTCAGCAGTGTGCTACCTTCGAGTTACTTCGCAAGATGAAGTTACAGTATCATTCGTCATGGGGAAAACTAAATGCGCACTTGTCAAATACCTTTCCATCCCAAGGCTCGAATTGCAGGCAGCAATTCTTGGAGTTAGAATGTATAAAACTGTTTTGAGATCTCACAATTTTGTTATTTCAAAATCGACATTTTGGAGCGATTCGAAAACTGTACTTCATTGGATCAAGGATGACAGAAGAAAATACAAGACATTCGTTGCTAATAGAGTGGGTGAAATTTTGGATTCAACAGAACCCACTCAATGGAACTGGGTTTCAACACATGAAAATGCTGCTGATGATGCGACACGTGACATTTATCCACCTCAGTTCAAACCTATTCGAAGGTGGATAAACGGACCAGAATGGTTGAAGCAAGACAAAAGTAAATGGCCTCATCAAACAGATTGTCATGTAGTAAATGATGAAGACCTAGAACTACAACCACCAAAACATGTAGTTATGATGATTCGTGAAAATATGATTCAATTTAACTTTGCAAATAGCTCGAGTTATTTCAAAGTTTTACGTACAGCTGCTTGGATGATACGTTTTGTAAAGAATTTAAAAGCTAAAGCTTCCAACATGAATTTGCATACAGGTGAACTAAAAGTTGAGGAAGTAAGACAGGCTGAAATTTTGATATTCAGAACTGTACAGATGGAAACTTTTCACGAAGAATACGATTCACTGACTAATTGTGTTCCTATCAGCAAATCAAGCGATATATATAAGTTGACACCAGCCTTGGATGAAGATGGGATTATTAGATTAAATGGACGAATTGACAACGCTCCTACACTACCAATGAGGACCAAGCGACCTATAATTTTACCAAAACAACATCCAGTCACAAAACTTGTCATCAGTCATTATCATCGTTTATGTCACCACCAAAACGAAGAATTGATCATTTGTGAAATTCGGCGAAAATTTTGGATTAACGATTTACGTGTTTTAGTAAGGTCATCTAAACGCCAATGTCAGCAATGTAAAAATGAAACAGCTCAACCAGAGGTGCCACAAATGGGACAGTTACCACTAGATCGCCTAACTCCAAACATTCGACCGTTTACGTACACCGGACTAGATTATTTTGGACCTGTTCATGTTACAATTGGAAGAAGACGTGAAAAGAGGTGGGTGGCATTATTTACTTGCTTGACGATTCGTGCAGTACATCTCGAAATTGCACAAGACTTATCGACAGATTCTTGTATCATATGCCTCCGAAACTTTATGAATTTGAGAGGAGTTCCAGTTAGAATCCGATCAGACAACGGATCTAATTTCCTCGGAGTGAAGGGTGAGTTGATGACAGTTGAAAATTTGAATAATAAAGATGCCATAATATCGGAATCCACAATGAAAGGAATAGAATGGCTGTTTAATTGTCCTTCCAGTCCATCAGCGGGTGGATGTTGGGAGCGACTAGTGCGATCTATTAAAAGAGTTCTCAAACATTCGTTAAAGGAAGTAGCTCCGAGGGTTGAAACATTACGCAGTTACTTGCTTGAAGCAGCAAACATGGTGAACTCTAGACCATTGACTCATGTACCTGTGTCAGCATTAGAAGAACATCCATTAACACCAAATTCTTTCTTAATTGGAGATACAAATGTTATACAATCACCTTATACGCCAGACGAAAAATTATGGACGTTTCGAAAGCAATGGAGAGTGGCAAATGCTTTAAAAAATCATTTTTGGCGTAGGTGGATAAGAGAATATTTACCTATACTAACCAGGAGAACAAAGTGGTTTGAATAGAAGGAGCCGATCAAAGTAGGAGATCTAGTAATCATTTGTGAAGACGATGTTCATCGAAAACAATGGATACGGGAATAGTAGAGAAAGTTTTTCCTGGTAAAGACGGTCAAGTACGGAGAGCAGAAATACGAACAAATGATCGACTTCTTCAGAGACCTGCATCTAAGCTTGCAGTTCTGGATGTCATTAGTAAATCAACCCAGTGATTGATTTACGGGGGTTGGAATGTTGCAGATCATCATTTTAGCCTTGACTGTTAAATAATTGCATTTTTTATTAATTTTGTCAGCTGAAATATTTAACGTCAAATAGCTTTTTTTTGAATATTGATGAACTGGTTTTAAGGGCACCAAATTTAGTACGTGTTTTTTAGTAGTACAAGTTGTATTTTGAATTTGACATGTTGTAGAGAATAAATCTTCCCTTACTTTGACATGGTGAATATTAGTTTGGAGGATTAAATTATAAACAGTGCCACCTGAACCAACCAGTACCTAATCAAAACGACGACTGGTCGCGACTACGACCAACAACACTTCCCCCCCCCCCCCACCCAAATCTCATCTTCAACTTTTTTACATTTAGGTCTCTTATTTCTATACCACGGGCCATACCTTTCTTCTTCCCTCCACCTTATCCCAGTCTCTCCTTTCTTGATGTCTTTCTAGTAGAGATTAAATACGGTTGGACTAAGTGGGTATCCCATTAGGTGTAATACATATATGCAGTCGATCGTTCTCCTCCTTTTTCTGAAGCCCATTTATGTTTTCTCTTCTTTTCAGTTCCTCTTCCTAGCCTTTCGTTCTGTATAATTGCCTAGATTCTATACGCTGTCATTATAGTAATTGCCCTATAGTTTCCCACACAATATTTGTTCCCTCTTTGGAAGATCGACTTCCAATCTTCACGTAAACCCCCTTTTTCCATATCTTGTTTACTAGATTTCTCATCCTTTCCTTAACGCTATCCATGGAGAAAATCCAAGCCACTTTCCCTTTTTTGAGCCTTTTTAATGGCTGGTCAATTTTATCTCTTGTTATCTCATCTCCTTCAACCTCCGCTCTTCCTACCTTTTCCAAAGCCTCTTCTTTCTCCTGCTTTCCTAGTAACTTGACAAATCGTTGTTTCCACTCCTCTAATTGTATGTCTTTCCCACTTGTTCTATTTCTTCCCTCTGTTTATCGCTTTCCATCCGTTTTCGTTTTTATTTCCCTGATTGAATCTTCGTATTTTTTCTGTTTCTCCATCTTTTTCTTTAATATTTTTTCTTTCCTCTCACCTCTTTCTCCTCTATGTCCCCTCTTCCTTCCTTCTCCATCATTTTAATATATCTATTTCTTTCTGTACACTCTATCGCACCACTCCTACCTTTCTTCTCTTCTCTCCACTTCTGTGACTTGTTGCCACGTTATTACTTTGTTAATACTCTTCTTATGCTATTCCACCCCTCCTCTGTACCTTGTCCTATTTGATCCGCTAGTCCCCTTCTATACAACTCCACCGTGTCTCCTGTTCATAACTGTATCTCCCTTGCTCTTTGCGTTATTTCATTTTTGTATCTTCTTATCGTTTCTTTTAGATTCAATTCACTCGGTTGGTGATCCGATTCTATCCTTGTTCATACCTTAAATTCATCACTTTCTTCCAATACTTTCTATTTCCTATTGTTTAATCAATTACCGACATCCTACTTCCTCCAATGTATGGGAATTGCCCGCCCCCCCTAATTCCGTATAAAATTTTCCAATCTCTTCTTTCTGTTAATTTCACTTTATTTGCCCTTCTTTGTTGCACCCTTTATCCCTTGATTTTCTGTCTTGTGTACCTCTTCCCATTTCTACCCATGTTCATTCCTGTTCTGGCATTAAAATCAACCGCACATATTAGCACCTCCTCCTCCCTTTCATCTACCATGTTTCCTATTTTATCTTTTGCCCTTCACCCCTTCTTTGTTTGTATATCGTTATCGTTCTCATTTCCTTTCCATCCACTTCCCCTCGTCTGACCTGTATTCCTTCTTCCTTTTTTGTTTCATCTCCCCATTCTCATATCCCTTTGTTCTATGTGCTTTGTGTAAACTCTGTGTAGCTTTTTTTTGCATAGATTATGGATCAATTAGTGTCAATTTTGTTGTAGCCATCTACGTATGGTATGTGTAAGAATCATCTACTTTGGCTCCATCCCACAACCCTTAAAATTTGATTGTGCTCCAGTCGAACTGCTCCGAGGGTAGGCGCCGTGTAAATAAGGTAAACGGAATTTCTGTATTTGTATTTCCATACGGACTGCGTCCGTTTCGAGTAAATTATTTTGTGTAGTTTTTTGCATAGATTATAGATAAATTTATTGAATTGTTTTGTAGTCGCTGTATGTGCTTTATTTTGTGCAGATTATTATATTATTTTCACTTCGAACACAAGATCTGTTAGTATAGATCACGTGAACAATGGATATGACTATGTATTCCCACACGAGATACTAACACGTGTTTTTTTTAAATTCGCTATTATATATTTTGTTATGGCTGGCTGTCTGGCTGGGTGGCTGGCAGTCCGGCTAAGCTCTCAGAAATTACAATGGCTAGAGACTTCAAATTATCACTTAGAGCTTTCTGTTATAGTGTAGATGTGCAAGCTCTAGCCCATTTTGAGTTAGATTACCCGTGAGATCGATAATTTTAAACTTTGCTAATAAAATACTGATCTGTATTACCAAAAACGCGCTTTAATCGTGCATTTGCTGATTTACAACTTGTTTAATTTTAATTTTATTGCACACCCCTATCCCAGAAAACTTCATAGTTCCCTTTTGTTGCAGCGTACGCCTGTTACAATATCGCAACGCGTTTCCTCGCGATTTTATCACTTTCTCGCTACCTACGTCTATTTACTGTTCTGTTAATTTCAATGAGCTCTGCGATTCACTGATATACCTTTCCAACCCTTTCATAGGGAAGTACGTCGGAATTACCCTTTACCCACCACAATAACTGCTATATTTAGACATTCTAATTTTCTACCATTGCCAGCAATTCATTCACCTTATCTATAAAGCACGTCGTTTGCACATCGAGTCGTAATTATTGCAAGTACCTAGATTTTATCGGCGCGGCGGTGGCTATTTTAGTGCCAACCCTCGTGTCCCTTGAAGGTTGCAACAGTCCAAAATAAAACGCGCGCCCTTGACAATATCGAACGGAACGGCATGTGTTTCACTTCCAGCGGTCCATGCGAATTCTACGGAAACTTTGACTTCTCCCTTCTCTACCTGTTTACGTTTACGATTGTAAGGGAGAAACTGAATTAGTATAAATAAAAACGGCTCAACCTCCACTTAATGAAAATTACGCGCTCTCCTCCGGTCATTACTTTTTATTAAAGTAGCTTCTACCTGCTCATTAAAATATTAGAGCTCCGTTTTATTGATCTTAAACTTTGCAGTTATAAACTTTATTGCCTTCTCGGATTACACCTTTACGAAGTTTCGTCGGTCCTTCGAGCCGAATACTGGCGCTGTGATTTTAAGAGGCCGTCGTGGATTGAATAAATTTGACTCGTCCCGTGCAACGGATTGCATAAGTAATCGGCGAGAGAAGGTACTATATTTGGTATCCATCTAAGGAATCCCTGTTCCATACCATCCAGCAAGGCCATGCAGATGACCAAACCAGGTTACGAGAGTCGCACAACAACTAGCCGCTTAGACCGGAAAATATGACTCCACCATCACACACTACACCACCACCTACACTTCCGCTTCCAGTGCCCAATTACGCACAGAAGCCATCTCAGTCGCACCCATCACCTACACCACTACCGTTGCTCTTCCTTCGGAGCGGCGGTGAGTATCACAATTACTACCCCAAAGCAATTTTACCCCATCCTTGTACCTTCCAAACTTCTCACCAACCACAAACCACAGTTATAGTTACTCTGGAAATAAAATGCTACTAATGGTGCCCCCAAAACTAAAACACTACTGTCGGTGGAATTAACAATAATTTTTTCTGCGTCTTTTGATTTCTATGGAGTATTGTTTTCCTAATGGTTTCCGGAAATCGAGGCGACGTAAAGTCGAAGAAAACCGAGTAAATACTGTCCCAATTGGGGCTCCTGTAACCGAAGTGCTGGCGGAAATTACGTAGCCATGAGCACCTTGTAACATTGCAAATTAAGCACAATTCCCATCTGTAGGCTGCTTAAGGACAGCCTAGTTTCGCTTGCGCTGTGGGAGTACCGTCGTCCTCATTGGCTTTTAAAGGCCTAAATTACTTAATAAGGGATAGGGGGAATTAATCTGTAAGAAACATTTTAAGGTATGCGGTCCTGGGCCACTGGGATATTCACTGCGTGTTTCAAGTTCACAATTTTCATATTTTAAGGGTAAAACCACGAAAGAACTCGTTGCTTAGAGGTCGCTGCGATGAATTTTGTTCGAGCTGTGCCAGAGTGACAGTTTGTTTTTACGGCCATCACAAAACCAAGTGGTGATTTCGAGTATTTTTTCTGAGATCGTAATTAAATTAAATGTTCCAATTTTGGAAATTTGCCTTGATCTTGATTCCCAATTTTGATTTTTGATCCCTGGCAAGGTCTCTTGTTACTAATTTCTGAATGCCATTGCTATTCACTTCATCCTTCCGTATCTTTTAGGAAAAAAATGAGACTGTCAGTGGAACTAGAGATTTCCACCCTCTCCTGCGGCCGAAACGTCAAGCAGAGCTGTTTGCCGTAAATCAATTGCGTTTCGCGATATCTGAATGTAGACTTTACATTGGATTTGAAACAAACCCCCTTACGGAACAAAAAAAAACAATTTGCTATTCATAAATTCACCCCTACCGGAACGTGACGGAATATTCTCGCACGGGTTAGAATCTAATCCGTTCCGACCGAAAACGTTACATTGTAAACAAGCAGACGACGCAAACTGTCCGATAGTTTACAAAAGTTCCGACGATAAGGACGGTAATCCGCGCCTTGAATAAATTTTAGAAAGCGGAATCACAGCGTCTCATCTCGCCATGAATTTTAATCACCACTCATCGCCCCGAGGCTTTTCCGCGCGAAGTTGAGAGAACGTGAAAATCGATTCGTCCCATCCGGATCGCGTACGTTAAATAGGAAACGGCTGTTTCCAAAAAAAAAAAAAACGAGGCGGCCTGATAACTGCTTAACCGTGCCATTTTTCAAATTAATAGGCGGGGGTGGTTTAATGTGCAAGCCGATAGCATTCTGTGTTGCAATCTCGTTCGGATTATCTGAATGAGGGGTGGTTTTAATGTAGACGGAATGAGCGCGAGATTATCTACGACGAGCATTTCGGACCGAAGGATTTCCTTTCCTTTATGTTTTTGGGTAGAATGCACTATTTGAGTTTCGATCTCCTTTTTACTTTTAACATTTTTGGAAAATATGAAGGCAAAAATCGCATTTTCACAGTAATGGTGCTTTCCATTAATTCGAAACTAGGAAAGTTAATAATGTATCGGAAAAAGTGTGGCTGGTTTGGGGTTCGGCCATTCTCCATATCGGCACTCCGACTACGCCATGTCGGCATATTGTTGAGCACCGGCACCTGCACTAAGGATGGGTCACCCTGTATGTGTATTTCAATTTTTATTTTGACGCTAAGTGTGGTTATAAATTGGGATTAAGCGCAATTCCGATCAATCGAATTCTAGTTTATCTCATGTCGTTCTCCGGTCGTTTGCGATAAGAGCCTTTATCGCTACGTTAGCTAATTAGTTTCAAGATAAGCACGCGTTAGCGCCGATGTAAGCAGATGTAAAGTATTTTGTTAAAGAGAAAGGAACGGAAGTGAGAACGGGAAATTGTTTTAAATAGAAGAGGAAAAAGTTAATCGCAACTTGGGGTGGTCAACAAGATCACCTGGCCTTAATGAACCGTCGAACCCTTATGGAGAGGAGGTGGGGACTAAATCCCCGCCTTTCCTTTTAACTATACACCACTACAAGTAAACCTCTTTTGACATACCTTGCTCACAAAACTGGAAGAAATAACGAGGCGTAGTCGTGTTACGTACGGTACCAAAAATCCCCAAATTGGGTTGGGCAGGAGTGATAAGAAATCCGCTCAGAAAGGAGTTGCAGCGTCTATGGGATTCTGCCCCTGGATTAAGACAACCCAAGAAACTAATCAGTTTTCTGGAGACTCAGTTCTCAGCAGAAGTAAATGAAAGTCATACATAGGCCTGGTCATTGGCCCCTGTCCCTTGAGATATCACTCTACCTCCTTGCGAGCGAGGAAGGTAAAGTCGTAATGTAGAGGAATGAGGGTGATGTATATGGTATTTTGTTAATAGTGTATGGATGTTTCTCTGTACCTATTTGTTATGAATTTGTGTTTATTTTTGTTATTATTATTACAGTATCTTACGTGAAATAGTCCGTCAAAATCATCGCCCCGTTATTCTCCACAATGCATGCTTGCCATCGGAAAATTTTCCTCGTCCCTTTCAAGAAAACTGACCGACTTGAAATGAGGACTCTAACCATTGACAACACTTCCATTCACACAAGATTTTAAATTATTTACTTATTTCTCTACGTTTATAACAACAGAAAGCATCATATGCCGTCGAAATCCGTAAAAAAAATCCGGTACAAAACTTAAAAAAGGCCGAAAAAGAACTTAATTGCAAAACTTTGGCGCGGCTGTCCGGGATTGGTAATCGTGACGGATTTAGTTTCAATATCGCCAATAGCCCGAACGAAAAAACGTGGGATCATTCAGTCTAAATGAAATTGATAAAGATCCCTTCGTGCGAACGCCCAAAAGTGTAAGCTTCCCGGAAATTGAGGATTTCAATTCGGGTACGGCATTTTCGAGTAAGCAAACGCCGGCGGAGTTCATTAGGACTTCGAAATTACGGGCGAACGGCTTTCATTAATTATAATTATGGCGAAAGTTGTTTGTCTAACATTTTTCCTCGACGTAGCTATCTGAATCGCGGAGGAAAGGGCTCCGGAGGGAAGAAAATGCGAGTTTCATTAACTTTAATGAAACTTGCGCGCAATTTCTTGAGGTTTTGTTTGTGAAGACGAACTTCCGTAAGGCTCACGTGGTTTTATTTGTCGTAATATGCACAACTGTTTGATGGACATGAAGCAGTATAATACAGTCTATACTAAAGCGAAGGGAAGAGACTCGAGGAAAGGGGTTGGGTTTTGTTTGAGCGGAGTGATATTTGTCAAGCTGGGCTTTGTGTAGTCTCTTGCTGAGCGCGAGATTATCTATCGCATGTCACTAACAGTGAATTATTGTTTAATCAAACAGGTAAAACTGAAAAAGCCTCCAAAAGGTGGTGCACTGGGACAATGTAAACTAATGCTTTAGAGACGTATTATTGCTATATCGGTAGATACTGTTGTGAAAACTACATCATGTGAACGCTTTATTCGGCTTTGGCTTCGTATGTGCATTTCAATTATTTTAAAGCGTAAATGTAAATGTAAATTGATTTTGAGGACAATGTTTTGATGATTTTGTTTAAATAATTGCTTTAGTTATTATGATTTGGTAATTATTTGCGGAGTTTATCTCATGTTGTTCTCCGGTCGTAGATCAGAAGTTTTCTCACGGCGTAAGCTAATTAGTTTCAAGAAAAGACCGCCGAAGTTTGACACAGGTGCAGATTATTCTAAGGCGTCACATTATTTTTGTAAAGGAAGAAGGATGAAAGGTAAACGAAACGGTAAAAGGTTTTAAATATGCAAACCGGACGTTAATTAAAGTTTTTTAGTGGTGGACTTTTGAAACATGGCCGTATTTGAGCGCGTTTGTTTGCAAAACAGTCGGTCTTGTATTCATCCAGGCTTTTTGAAGAGACAGTCAGGTTTGTTTAATTGTGAAGTTTACGAAGAAGTCAGTTGTGGCGCAATGAGGCATTTATCTACTACGCCGTTATGTGAATGAACGCTATAAGTCGAATTGAGCGGAGGCGGGTGAAAGTTTTCCTTTTGTAGGACAAGTTAGGTGAAATAGACACGCTCGGCAATCGTAAATGCAACACTTTGGTTTCAAGATGCCTTAGACACCTTTCTTTTTAAAAAGATAGCCAAATTTGTCCACTTCTATATGAAATGAAGGTTTCATTTTGTAGGCAAAGTTAGGCGGTGTTGTGCCGAACTCGCCTTCGGCTCGCTCTGCAATCATAAATACTTCCCTTTGGTTTAAAAATGCCCTAGACACCTTTTTTTCTTAGGAAAATAGCCAAATTTTGGCGGAATCAGTACATATTTGCCTATTTTTGTATGAACAAATCACCAAGGCTTCTTTAAACCCAAAATAGTGTACCTACGATTACCGAGCTAGCCGAAAGCGAGTTCGGCACAGATTCGGCCAAATTGGCCTACTTCCTATATGAAATGAAAGATTCCATATGTAGACAAAGATAGCCGGAATTGCGATCGTAGACGAGTCGCTTTGGTTTAAAAATGACTGAAACACCTGCTGTGTTTGGTCAAGGGTAAGGGACATTGAAGTGCTAACCTACTTATGATAATCTAACTCAGTGTATTTGATCAAACTCATTAACCACAAACAGTTGTGTTAATAAAATTGTGGTTTGCTCGTAACTTTTTAAATACACGGGTACACCAGGAAAAGACATGCGTCATTTGAAAATTGAAAGAAGTTTAGTATTATCGTTGGCGAGATTCTAATGTACACGGCCCGTCACATACCTTTCCGTTGTAATTCTTTTTGTTCATTTGTGAACAATTCTTTAAGAGAGAAAAAATCATCGTAATTGTGTGCTTGTAATGATTAAAGACGTTACAACGTTTTAAAAATTGTAACCACAAGGTATCATAGTGAAAGACTATAGAACTGGGTTGCGTGCACAAAAGGAAGAAGTCTATGCAACATTTATGACACGGTCTTTAAGCGGAGACGTCAGCGTAAGCAAACTTCTTTTTGTGTTTTTTTCAATATACAATTTCAGCGCTTTGTTGTGGACGATGTCAAAGAGTAACTAACAAACCTGGGTAGTTGTATCGATTATGGAACCCTACGCCCCCCGAGTGCTCGTGTGCTTTGCAACCTCAACTACAGAAGCGTAAATCAGAAAAAAAACGCGCATATTCAAAATAATTAGTTTTTCACCCCTTCACGGTCCTTATAATTAATTAACAAGATTAATACCCGCGATGTTTTTGGCATTAGTAAAAAAAATCGTTCTCATTTTGGAGAGGTCGAGTTACGCGCGTCTGTGGCGAGTTTTGCTTTTTTGCCGCGATCGGCGTAAACTTTATTAAATTGGAGATGTTGCGAGTAAGGGACGCGCCAGCAATTTACCAACCTCGTAATCCGAGGAGGTTTCGAGGGATTTGTCGCATAAATTACGGCATGCTGTTAGAGGATACCATTCGAAATCGCGTCGCATAGGATAATCGGGCATAGAGAAACGATCCCGCTCGAATTTAGGGGTTGGACCTTTATTACAATTGGAATCAATATCTGTTCTCGATGACTAGGTTTCCGAATAGTGCCAAACGTGCTGCATGTAAATTTTTTGTCGATCCCGCCGAATATATCCTGGAAATGTCCACCTGTGGTACACGCATCCTGATGTGATTTAAAACATAAAATAGAAAATATGTTATATGAAGGTGGGGAGGAGGGGTTAATATTGGGGGAAGATTTAAATGCCAGATCAGGGTATAAAGGAAAATGAATAGAGATGAGAAGAGAAACACGAGGGAGATAGAAATAGCAACGTGTGATTTACATACATGGGGGGAAGAGGGAGGCCGGTCATTGATTAAATGATTACATACTAACAAACGAAGAGATAGGTACTAGAAGAAATAGAAGAATTTAAGGTAAAAACTGCTGACTCCACTTTTAGTGCAACAGTGAAATTGGAGAGTGTTCTATCTCTTTTAAAGGATGCTTTACTTTCTTCTAGTGACAGCAGTAACATGTACCCAAAATGCTCAGGAAACATTCATTTTCGTGCCTACTTTATGTCAGGAAATTTAAGTTTCCATGACAGAGGCAGTCTAGACTACTTTTCCTGTCGCCAGTCACTTTACCAAGCGCACTTGTCACATTACGGGTCGCGTCTGTCACTTTTCCGGCAGCATCTGTCACGTTGCTAAATGTCTATAATGACTGCTGTCATCAATGACAGATTAACATTAGTCAAAGGTTCTATGTGAAAATTGAAATTTCATATTACAATACGATTTCGGGTAATAGTATATTGCATAATAAGTGTGCTAAGAAGCCTATTTCGCACGAGTATTTTTCGACACGAGCGAGCGCAGCGAGCGAGTGTTGTAATAAAATCGAGTGCGTAATAGGAATTAGCACTCGAATTATGTACTATACTTTTTCTACGACTTGAATATAATTGATAAAAGATTGATAGATTACGATTGATTTGGTTCTAAATATTCGAACTTCGAACTAAAAATTAGAACTGTCAAGTGTCAAATGTCATGGTCTATTTAAAAGGAATACAAAATACAACGTAACCTCACTTATATTCCATGAATGCACGCAGCGAGCAAGAATTTTATAAATACTTTTTACTTAGATTGGAAGTGTATTGCAGGGTTTTGACATCCCTATTCCTTACTGCAATTTGAGTTTCATTTTAGCACCATAGATGCAATAGCCAATAGGATACAAGATACAAGTGTTGAAGTTGAAGATTACTACCTAACTACGGTCTATTCAGTATATCTTCCGTTGCACGTCATTACCTGAAGAAAACGACGTACCAACTTAAACTTACTTTCGTTTATTAGGCAACACATTAAGCATGTAGTTTATTTTAGCCGCAACAATTGGTAGCATTTCGCTATGTTGTCGCGTTTAAATTTGTAAATTTGACAGGTTGCTTTTGGTTTACTTTTGATTTGATTTTGATTATTTTCTACGTCTTTCGCTGTGCATTGGTTTGAAGAGAAATTACTGAAGAATTTAGATAACCCGTCAGTAATTGTGTTAGATAACGGGAAAACAGACAACATTAAAGTGTGGTTAGGTGATCATAATGTGCAGTTCTCCGAAAATGATTTTAAAGCCGAACTGTTGAAAAGGTTGCACAGTAAGTACGTTCGCAAATTATTTGATATTATTTAAATCTTGTTGATACTTTTAGGAATAAATCAGCTAAAATGTACCGCATAACGCATTGACCACTTAGCCGAGCAATACGGTTACTTCGTTTTACGATTACCACCGTATCATTGCGTTTTTAATCCTATCGAACATATTTGGGGCATAGCGAAAAATTACTACAATCGACAGATTGGTAGAGATGGACGAAGCATTGAAAATTGCGTAAACATGTGACAAGAAACACTACAATCGATAACTTCCTAAACGTGGCGCAATTCAGTTAAGGATACGGAAACTGTAATACACGAGTGGTACAAAAGAGAAAAGCAATTAGATCTTGAAAACGTTGCTACTATTATTATAAACTTTGAACACGAAAGCAGTTCCGATGATTCCGATTAATTTGAATATCATCCATCACATCACATAACCTGTAAAATTTTATATTTAGTACTTTCTCTGTAAAAGAGATGGTACATTTGTACAGTTCATAAGTTATTAAAGTATATTGTATGTATATTGTGGTTCCAATTAACGAAATGAATAATAAAAATTATTTTTATTTTTAAGGTGTGGATTGGTCACACTAAAGTCACTAGATATAGAAAGTACCGCAATCATCCGCCATTTTTGGGCAAATTTACTGCCAACTTAAAAAAATTGACAAATAAAATCTGAATAGCTGTCATTTTTTATAACCTAACTTCATAGTACTGTCATGTTTTATAAAAATATATACAGGTATCTCCAAACAGGTGGAACAATCCCTAACATTAAAGTTACTAGAATCTGGTAACTTCCGCCATTTTTGGGCAAAAATCATGCGTTCTCTCTCTAACACACGAGCCCAATGGATTGCGGTACTTTCTATATTTAGTGACTTTAGGTCACACAAACAATGCACTGTCTTGTTGACAAGTGACATAACCTAAATCGCTCAAAACTAGATTTGGCATTATTGCATAGTAATTACGTCATAGAAAATGATGACGTGCAACGGAAGTTATACGGAATAAAGTGTAGCTCAGGTGGTGTTTGTGCTCTTTTTCATTACAGTTTTGAACGATTTCTATTGTTGTAGTTGCCAATGTATTAGGTACCTAACTATCGATAATACTAAGGCCTTCAAAACGGTGCGTCTTTTAACGAGTTTTCCCGGGAAGGAAGCATCGGACTACCCAGTATTCTAAAGTGCATTATTCCGTGTTCCATGCAAGTCGTAATTGGCACCATCCATTGATTCTTCGAGTACTTATTGTAGTTTTCTAAAATACAAAATAGTAGCAACAGAGTTTGCTTAATTAACTGAACGCAGCTTCAAACCATTCTTGAGTACCCCATTACGATTATGAAAAATAATTGGGCACGGCTAATAAATTACGTACAGGCTCCATTCTCCATTCTCATACAAATGGCAATGTTTAAACAAATTATGAGTAATTCTGTTCAAAGAAGTTTACAAAATGTGAAACATAACCTACAACAACAATATCTGACGTTACTTCATTCATTAGGCAGGGCTGACAACCTACTAAACTAACATTTCGCGTTTGACCTTTAACCTGTTACGTAATATATATATATTAAGTAACAGTTCTAATTTTCATTATGCAACCGTATGATATAATGAACGATTTAGACGTGCAGTACAGGGTGACATTTTGGGTATGTTTACGACATAGGAGTAGAAAAAATTTAATACGAAACTCGTCAGTAAAATGGGATTACATGACTCGGAAGTTAAAGTACTCGGCCCCTTCATTGTCCTCGCCTGTAATGTGTCATTTTCGTGGGTTAAAGCACAAGAAAACTTAATATTAAAGGACAAATTAAGGGTTGTTCATAAATTATTTAAACAAAACCTATCAAAGAAATATAGCAGGAGTGCAGTACGAATTATTTGAACAATTGCGCAAGCTTAGAGCAGACGGAAATTTATTATTTAAGGGCAGTTTAAGGGTTGTTTATAGATACACTTCGAATGCTGGAAATGAAACATCCACCGTCTCCTCCTGATATTGACCTCTTGCCTATTGCAGATGATTAGCCACCATTTCCGGAAATTACTTTGAAAGAATTGCTATCCGCTGTAGCAAGTTTTCCTCATGATTCCGCTGGAAGTATCGATGGTTTTCGACCACAACATTTTAAAGATTTGCTTGGAAAGTCGTTGGATCTTGAACATCCGTCATATCAGCTTGGATTATCACTAACACGACTTGTGAATTTGATCGTACGAAGGGAAATGCCTGAATTCTTCCGTCATATTTTCTCCGGAGCTTCGCCTTTAATATGGTTCGTCGTGACAAAGTTCTTTCTGCTTGGATGAACCTTTTCCCAGCATACTACAAATTTTTACATCAAGCCTATGGATTTCCATCTTCGTTGTCATATGGCAAAAATGTCATTTTATCCGCTTGTGGAGTACAACAAGGTGATCCGGTAGGACCTTTGTTATTTTGTCTAATGTGCTTGGGTAAACTGAAAAGCCTGAAATCTCCTTTTAAAGTTAGCTACCTTGACGATTGGACTCTAGGTGGTGAATTTGACACAGTTTTAGATGATCTCGAATCCATAAAAAGTTCAGCTATTGAATTAGGACTGCATCTAAATGTAAAGCTTTTTGTACAGGCGGATCCGAAGAACAGAAACAGCATGTTTGCTCTCGTATCCTTCGTGCAGCTCCAGGTATTCAGTTTCCAGATCTGAATTCCTTTATGTTATTGGGATCTCCTCTGAATACATCCTCTATAAAGACTTGCCTTACGGCCAAATTAGAAAATTTAAAAATTTTGTCGACTCGTTTAAAATTAATATCAGCTCATCATGGACTATTTTTACTCAAGAATTGTCTAGCTGTACCAAAGCTGTTTTACGTTTTACGTAAATCTCCTGCATTCCTTGTTACTGACTGCCTAGCTGCTCTTGATAATGAATTTACAAAAGCTATTGGATCTGTTTGTAATATTGAAATTACTGATACAGTATCGTTACAGTCCAGTCTGCCTGTTAATAATAGTGGTTTGGGAGTCAGAAGTACGGAAAGATTAGCTCTTCCAGCCTATTTGGCTTCGATCTTTTTCGTGCTTCCCGTCGTTTCTCAGATTATTGATTTCAATGATGCAGCATGGATTTCTGATACAATTCACCAATGGAAGATAGTTGATGAATCTCAAGCACCTGTTGAAGAAACTCGTCACATCCAAAAATCTTGGGACATTCCTTTGAATGAAAAGTTATTCGATCAATTGTTCAATAAATTCGTCAATGATCCAGTACACCAAGCAAGGCACTGAAAGAAAAAGAGTCAGGCGCTTGGTTACAAGCTCTTGCTCTTCCTGCAAGGCAAATCTCCACACATCTTGAAGATTCTGTTTTGCAGATAAGTATTGCTTTACGCTTAGGTGCTACAGTTTGTAGCCCTCATATCTGTAAATATGGGGCCAATGTGGATAAATTTGGGCATCATGGTGTATCTTGCCAGAAGGACACAGAAAAGTACAGTCACCATCGAAACATCTTAGAATGTCAGAAAAGAGCATTCCATGAGGCTGGTTATTCAGAACCTCATCATCTTTTTGGAATTGATAAAAAACGACCCAATGGGAGAGCTTTTAACGCCTTGGATGGAAGGAAGATGTCTGGCATGGGACTTTACTTGTGTTGATACCTTATGTCCTTCATATTTTTTTTCCTCGGTGAAGAAAGCAGGTTCTGCAGCCGCTTTAGCTGAACGCAGGAAGAAAAATACTTACGCTGCCTTAGAACCTACATTTATTTTTAATGGATTCGCTGTAGAAACCATGGGTCCGTGGGGAAGTGAAGCCAAAAGCATGACAGCGGCATATTTGGTAAAAGACTCAGGCAAAAAACTGGAGTCCCGCTCAACCCAGTTTATTTACCAGCGAATCAGTATAGAAATCCAAAACAGCAATGCCGAATGTATTTTAGGAACTTTACGTTTTTTTTGTAATTCTTTTGACGAAAATTATTATGTTTTAAAACCCCGTTCTTACATGTAATTTGTTCCTGTTCTATTATTTTCATTAAACATTTATTTATTAAAAAAAAAAATGTTCAGTGTATTTCGGAAGTTACAACCCCCGCAATGTAAAAGTGCAGTACGAATGATTTGAGAAACTTTCGTACCTTCGGGACATCCCATCTATGAGAAATATTCCAATTTATTAAGTCAATCTGGGGGATTATTTACGAAATAAGACAGAGTTGGTTTGTTTCATTCGAATTTGTATTTGTTTCGTTTCGTTTGTTTTGGGTTCATATTGAAGAAGTGCGGACATTTGGTGCGTTCCATCGTGATTGTCGATTAATTTAAAGAAGGAGTTTATGGTGGAAGTGGTGTTTCTTTGAATCCTGAAGACGACAAGAAAACGAGGCTGCTGCTAGTTTCCGGACGGTTGAAGAGCGTGTACGTGTTTACGGTAAATTCTCAGACAGTCACTCCTGTTTGTTTTGTTGAACACGCAGTTCGTCATTTTTTATAATAAATTTGTACAGAAACCAGTGAACCGAAGCGGGTTAAACAGTTTAACGCGTCCTGAATGCGACTACGGAAAAAGTTTTGGGAGTTTGGTCAGGGGTACCGTCCTTCGTTACATCCCTTCCTTGCAATTTGTCACCGCTTGACTTACGCTTTTCCACACCGCCACTGCCTTTAAGGCGTTCTTTCTGTTCATCCCCTTCGCGAACTTCCCTTTCTTTCCCGTGGCATTATTAATGTAAATACGTCAAATTTGGCTGGGAATTCTTCCCATAATCTTCATGCACTTCACGCTTGAGCCTTCTTCAATTTTCCTTCACGCATGCTTCGCGTTTACACACGGCTTCATTTCGGATTTCAAAAGTTTGAAGTCCTTACCTGCATCTACTGTCGATTTCTTCACGTCTTCTTCCTTTACTCCTCTCCCCTGTCCCCACATACGCATGCTTAAATTTTCTTCACAATTCATTTACACGTCCTTCTTTTCCACCGCCCCACTTGGTTCTCAGTTCCTTCGATTGACCCACCTCCTTTTCCTGTCCCATTTCTTTATTTCAATAAGAAACCTTTACGTATCCAATCGTCGAACTTCTTTCAAGTTTAATTCATGTTCCTATCGTGCATCATTCAGCTCTTTGCTTGTACATTTATTTCTTCATGCCTCCTCCACGGTTTCATTCTTCAAGTGTCTACCATTAGCACTTCAATCAGGCTTCCTCCTTGTAGATTTGTTTCTTCACTTCTTGTTGCAGATCTATCCACTTCAGCATCTTTTCTTCGTGATCCTTCATGTCTTCTTCTTCCTTCAACAAAGCTGCATACCTTCTTCACCGACTGTCTGTTTCTTTCACATGTTATTGTCGTGCGGCAGTTACGTCTCCGTCAATTACTTTCTCTGTCTCTTTCATCCACTGCTTACACTTTATCGACTCGTCCTTTGTACTTCCTCCGTGACAATTTCGCCCCTTACGAAAACACAGTGCACGTTAAAATGCGGCAACACTTTTACAGTTGCCAGTTTTCGCTTCCTCTTCACCGCGCACCATACCAGTTTGCCAGGGAGCCTTAACACGACAACTTGATAAAGGGGAAAGATTTCTGAATTTGGTATTCAGCATACAATAACTTACAGCTGCATTTGATGGAGTGTTTAAATAAGGAAGGGGATTGATCACTTGTGCAAAAAATTCTTTTTTTCACTACTAGCGTCTGATGACATGATTATTAACCTTTTTTCCACTTGTAAAGTAGGCTTTCTCGGCATTTGTTCAAAGTGGTTAATAATGTGGACATTATTAACTAGTAGTCAATAATCAGAACTGTCACGCTGTCACTTTTAGAAAACACAACCCGAAATTTCGCTTAATAAACGTTTGGACAAGTTGTCTAAGGGCCAATTGCACCGCCAAAATTAAGTATCCCTGAAAGTTAAGCATAACTTAAATACCATAGCAACGATTGTCTTAATAATCGTTGCCATAGATTTTAAGTTCGACTTAACTTTAATCAAGGCTTAATTTTGTTGGTGCAACTGGGGCTAAAATGAATAATTGCCACCATGCGCCATTTCCAGAGAAATTACATACCTAAAATTATCACATTTTGAAAAAATTCGAACGAAATTACTCTTTGAAAATATCTCAATGACAGAACAAAATACGGCATGTTTGACTTGTACTTCTACACACTTGATTGACATGTTAAATTAATAATCAAAAAATTCTGTCCAACCGTTCACTTTCTTATCAATATAATATGTTAATTTAGTGCTAGTAGTGAAAAAAATAGTATATATACCACGGTAGAGAAGTCTATTATTTCCTTCGCACCTTATACCCCTCGGCGCAAGCGCCTCAAGATGTAATCTTGGTGCTCAGGCAATAATACTGTACTTGTCTACTTTGATATATAATGTACTAATTTTATTGTACCCGAATCACAATCTCTGTTTTAAACACTCAAACGCGTGCGAAAAAAGGCCTTTAAAACGCACGTGCTTTGAAGTTGCTAAGTAATGATACTTCTTTCTTATAAATTCGGAGGTCGGGTGTTCGAACCTGGGTTGAGGTGAATTTTTCATGTGTGGCAGAGATGGAAATTACCTTAGACCAGTTTCGAGCCCTCTGCCGGCTACTCCGAATTAGGTTTTCCTGCAGTTTTCCTAATTCGTAAGGTAAATATTAAGACCTTCTGCAGAGACACCTCTAAAAAGCATTATGCGGGTCACTCTGTAATTGGGCGACAGCCTGTTGAGGGCCCAGAACAAGAGAGGGTTATACTTCAAGTATGACTTTTGAAACTGTCATCTGGGTGAAATAAAAAATCCCCTTAGGTCGCTTTCTGTAAATGCAGAACATTTCTTTGGCTTGTACCTATCCTTTGGTTGAAGCTTTCACAAACGCGCGTAATTTAGTGTATATGCTTCTAAATCTGTTCCACTTTTTAATCGCAGCATTGTTTGAAGTTTTGAACGAATCCACCAAAAGATAGAAGATTTAAATACCTTTGACATTTCCTTCATATATGCCAGCATTATCTATGCATTTAAGACTTTATTCGTAAGTAACTTCCTATTCATCCATGGGAACAAATTTTCATATTCTTTACAATAGGCTTTACTGGATTTGGATTTTACACCTACCAACGTTTGTTTATATTTTTATTTGTTACTCAGTTGTAAACGTTGATTAACAAGACAAAACGCAAACGGGTAAACGCGCCATCTTTAAACGCTACTGACTTGTAAAACTGACAGCTGACGTGTAAAAATTTTACAAGTTAGTAATCTAGTAATTTCATTGGCCAGAATTAATGCGATGTCTCTGTTACATGGATAATATGATGTTTTAGACATTTCTTCGAGATCAATTTAAGAACTAATTATTTACGTTTACAAATGAGTAACAAATAAAATATTGTACATTATACGCCAGCTAATAGTTTTTACTGGCTCTAGGAGATGACAGGCTCGCCTGACGGCTCGCCAGTCAACTTCTCCTATCGCCAGTAAAAACTCACTTACCTGGCTAATAATGTAAAATACTATACAACAAGCGATTTAATGGACGGTGTATTATCTTTTTCACTTATAATTGCACAAGAGGTTGTATTTTACCGAGTAAATTTGGGTTGTTAGGTAATGAAAATCTGTTGCCTAGCAATTAGACGAGAAAAACTGTCAACTAATAAAAATGCGACACCGCAGGTGGAGCATTTTTAGGTTGACAGTTTTTCGAGTTCAATTGCTAAAAGGAAACAGATTTGAGTTGCAACAACCCAAATTTACTCGGTTTAAATACAAACCTCGAGTGTAATTCGGCAGGACAATTTAACGAACAAGAAATTCACCAAACTAATCAATTATTGACAGACGTCAAACTAGTCATATGGGAAAGGATAATGCGATAATTGGTTCGAAAATGAATAGTGAAAAAACCACTAGTGCATTTGTCGCTGGAAAAGATGCAGGTAACTTTTGCCGCTGTCAAAGTGACAATTGCACTGCGGCTTATGCGATTTTTTATACATGAGTTGAATTTTTTCAACGGAAATCGTTTTATTCAGAAAGACGATGATTTTTATAAGCAAACGTCAAGTGACATTTCCATGGCAATCGTGAAATTACGAGCACCCAGCCCACTTAATTAGACATGTAGTCGAGTATAACGTCAATATAATTTCATTGTATTTCCTATTTTTAAATTATACTGCAGGTATAATAAAAAATTCTATAAGATACACGTGTATAAATGGTCTTTAAAGCACTTGCAACGTTAAAGGCACTCCGCTTCGCGTCGTCCCATTAAACTCGTTGCGCGTGCTTTAAAAACTTTTTAATTAAAAAGCGAACTCGATGCAGAGGAATCAATGTTGAGTTAGATACTCAGGATTTAAGGATTTATTAATGAGAAAAAATCTCTTCATTAGCGCATTTTAGTGAATAAAAACGTCATGTTGGTTTTTTTAAAATTGTTATGCGAACCGAACTTGATCCTTCGCCCTTGTGCTTAAAATAAAACCGTTTACGTGGATGAAGGTAATGGAAAAGCTACCCGATACGAATTGTAACAAACTTTAAACATACATGCAAATTCAATAGGGTTAATCCGACAATTTTGGGCAAGCGTTTCGGGAAAATTGGTCTTTCGCTCCATGGTCTACAAATTCAAAAATTTCGTTTGTGTTGTATAAATGGAAATGCATACGTGGAGAGTAAGAAAACCGCTGTTTCCATTATTCTTCCTACGGAATCGATCTAAAGCATTGTCATCCCTGATAAATGATAGTTTCCGAAAAGGGCGCATTTTCTTTCCTTCACACGAAATCGACAGGCCGTGAGAAGATTATTACGCAACGTGGTTACTAATAAAGTACAAATTATGACGTATACGGTACGTAAACATGACGTGAGTGCATTTTTCATTTATCGGGCTGAAATTGCCCATAAATCACGTGAAAGCACGCGACCAAGTAAAAGAAAAGGAAACTTTGTAGGTAAGTACAATCCATTCTGAAACTAATCAGCCTCTCTTGACGGTTACTTTCAGTCATAAACTTTCAGGAAGAGGTGCTGCTCTTCGCGAAACAAAGAGCCTGTTGCTCTCCCACTTAAATCCTCATAAAACTCAGAAACGTGCGTAATCTACAAGAAAAAATTGGGTCTCTCACCTTTGCAAAAATCCGAGCTATTTTTAATTATTAAAATCGAAACTCCACCGCGACGGCGATCGCACAGTTCACGCTCGTTATATTGGAAGAGAATTTATGGGGGTTTTCAGCAGGTGAGCTTTTATGAGGCTGCGAGCTTGCTCGAGCTTTAATAGCGACTGACTGAGCGCAGGCCGCTACTTCATTTTAGGACCTCGCAGAACCGTAATCGTTAATTCTACTGGCGAAATTCGTAATTCGGCGATAAAAATGGTGGCGATATTTGGCGGCGATTTCCATTGAAGGGATTAGGATGGAAAATTGTCCCGAGACTGTTAACCTGGATATCCAGGCACAACAACCTCAAACTTAGTTCACTATCGATTTCTGCGACCAAAAACCTCACGAAACGAGTTGCTGGGGCCCTTTTGTCTTTTGCGGTGGCAATTGAGTGATTGCAATTGCGGTGTTTGCAAACGCGAATGTTCAATTATTGACGGGTCACGCGCCGTCGAACTTCGTAGGGTTTTGTGGAAAAAAGTTTATTGACATTTGTGTCGTCCATAAGCTACCTTTTTTATCTTTGGAAGGGTCGACCCTTTTTAAACATCGTCTCAAGGAGAAAATGGTTGCGTACATTCGGCAACGATTTTCTGTCACTTTCAGCTTCTTGTTCCACTATACATGAAATAACAAGTTGCACACGTGGAATAAGATACCTCTCCCGGAAACGGGTGGTAATGGTATTCATATTTCTATCCAATTGATATGCCAAGACGTTCTCTTTGCGTATTTTTTGAAGACCAGAATTTGTAAGGAGAGTTTAGAATCGAAGGCCCTATGTCTACGTGGAATGTAATAGCACGTAGCACCGTACGGTTTATGTACGTAGTCTATGATTCTCTATTAAAATAACGACGTGTATTGCTGGGATACCACGCATAATAATTTTAGTTGACGTAACTAGCGTACGCTCATCAAAAATACTGATTACACTATGGATGGTTCGTTTTGGATTAGATAACAAAATCCAAATTATTGTTTTTATTTAAAGTGATAAGACATTGTAAAATGTTATGTTGTGTTTGTATCGAATTTTTTATCTTTTAGAAATGATTCGTTAGGTTTTATTTTCGTATAGAAAGGAAATCTGGGTTTCAAGTAAATCATTAATAACATTTTGTTTGCGTAAATGTACAACGAAAATTTGAATCTTTAAAAAAAATGTGGAGTAGGGTCGCGTAGACACTTGTATAAAAGTAGAGCTGGTAGGTTTTTTTTGGACTGAACGTCCCTTGTGACTCAAAGACGTTCTTTTGCGGTCAAGAACCTCAATTTTTGAAATGTACGTCGTCTTAATTTTTTGAATTAAAAATTTTTTTGTGTTGTATCGATACAGTCAAATTGAAGGTCGACATATATCGTTCATTTTGTAATTAAGTGCACTGAAAATCATTATAAGAGATAGAAATTACCGAGTGTTAGAATTAAACAACAAGTTAAAAAGCCATTATGCAAACATAAATGACGAGAGCGTATTATCCTCCTAATAATATTAATGCTAGGACCAGGAAAAAATACCGATAGGCACGAGATCCTTACTCCATTCTCTTTCAAATGAGCCGCCTGTCATCGAAGTCTTACAGTTTAATGAAAAATAGTGGAGCGTATACAAACACACGGAACTTTTTATAAATGCTTTCGTAAATAGCATTGGGCATTGTCTACATTAGAAATTTCATTGGATACCTTCGTAAATAAAACATACAGCATGCGTTAACAGTAATTTTGAAACCGGTATTAGTTTTAGTTTCATGCAAGGTGCCTACATTATGAAATAAGAAAGTTGCCATTGCGCATGCGCAAAACCAAATTTTGAAACTGGTGTTAGCTTTGCTTGTATTTCAAGTGCCTATGTATTAAATTTCATTTAAATGCTTCAGTAAATAAGGAGGATGGCAATGCGCATGCGCAAAACCAAATTTTGCAACTGGTGTTAGATTTGTCTTTATACCAAATGCCTATGTATAAAATTTCAGCCTTCATAAATAAGAAAGTTGGCATTGAGCATGCGCAAAACAAAATTTTGAAAATGTCGTTAATTTTACATATATTCGTAGTGTTTACATATAAAGTTTCATTTAAATATCTTCATAAATAAAAAAGTTAGCATCGCACATGCGTTAAACCAAATTTTTGACACTGCGCATGCGCAAAACCAAAAAATATGGGTATGCACGGAATCCTTGGAATCGGTTCAGTGGTTTAGAAGGAGTACGTGTGACGGACAGACGGACGGGCGGACGGACGTCAAAGTCATAAGTCAAAGTGCAGCCAATAGCGATTTTTCACTTTGAGGAAAATACGCTAAAAAGAAGTCCGTATGACGTGAAAATGATGCAAGTCTTTTAATGCTAACATTGCTTTTATTATCTTCTTTTTCGTCTGTGCAGTTTGATGAACATTAAAATTGTTATGGTTAGATTGACGTGTGTTTACGAACCCAGTAAATTTAGAGTCTTGTGTGTGTGATTTTAAAATTGTTTGTGTAAATGTATGCAATTAATTTTTGTTTTTAAATTTAGTTTTGGTGATTTTTAGTGACATACAGGGTGATTTAAATTCGAGGGCCACCATGGGGATTTCGGGAACTGCAAGAGAACTTTTTACTGAAGTTATTTAAAAAGATATTTCGAAATCATTGATACAATATTATGGCCACTTTTGTCCCTCTACAAGATGCTACTTTTAAAAAGTTTAACGTTTCGTCTCCAGTCAACCATCATTGTTTTTTCTTATGGAAGCAATTTTTATTTTTTGTGTCATTTGATGGAGGATTTTTTTCTGATTTCAAAAATGTAAACATCGACTCGTCCATCCAACGCCATAGCGAACCTCCCACCAGAAGGGTCAGTGGAGCTGGAAAAGTTTTTTTTTAAGTATCCTTACTCTTTAAAGCGGTTTCTGAGACTGGATCTTTTTTTCTCCGCTGCCAACAGTCCCACCGCTCGCGCGCATCAACGAGTGACTCTTCAACATAGGCAGTGACACGAGAATCAAAATCAAGCGATCCCAACCAAGGCGACTCAAACCATCGCCCATCCTAGGCTTAGCGCGCCCTAGCAACAAACAGCAACACTACAAAGCGACCGTCAGTTAGTGTAAGCCGCGCACTTACCTCCCCATGGCGTACCCCCAGGTGCGCTGTGGGTTACGGATAACTCGATAGCCCGATTATCAAATCCAGGCTAAACGCGAAGTTCTACAACTGCGATATAAAAACGAATCTGCACGGCATCAACGAGCACATGCTAATTTGACCTAAACTAGCTATCACTCTAACCTAACCTAACGTTTGGCATCTTGTCTTGAATGGCGGTAGTGAACGCGTCGCTCCATAAACGTTTGTTGTTATTTTGTGTTATTTAATGCAGGTAGTAATTTTTGCATTTCATCTTTATATCGTATTTGTGTTTTGTAGGCCGCATTTTATTGTAGTGTGTTTGAATCTTTGTTTTTGAAATTTACTTGGTTTAACCGCAGTGCAGAATCGCTTGCTTTGTTTATATTAATGTACATCAACTAAATTTCCGGGCTTTCACAATCTTAATAATTACGATCATTATTAAGCAAACTTTTCACAATTTCAGTGTTTTATTTAACGTCCCTTCCCTACTGTGCTTCAGGTCAAAGCGTTGTCTACAACTAACGTAAGGGGGCTCTGCCTTAGATGTTTTATCAAGTGCCACTTTTCAAATTTAAGCTGGATCTTGTTTAGTTTTGGAGGGAGTAGTCATTCGGGTGGCCTGTTTTTAAACGTTGCCGGGTTGACTTTATTTCCGTGTTCTTGTAGTGTGAAGTTAGCGTAGAACCTGGGGGTTAACTTTCAATCACCTGCTCGGACATTATATTCTCCTGACACAAGTTTTAAGTACCTATAAAACAAAGTATATAAGACGTTGAAATATTTCTGTGAGCGCTGGATTTACATCGTGAGCACAGTGTCGTTTAAAAAGGTGATGGACGAGTACGGTACGACCTCCGTGAACCATTTGAGGAGGCCCTCATTGACCTCTAAGCTTTGAAATTACTTCGACGCGTGTAGCGTGCGTGCGGGTGTGTGGCCGCCAACTCCATTCTCAGCGTTCATCTACGCCTTTCCCACTTGTCACAATAAAAAATTGCATGTCCTGGAGTGTTTGTATGCCCGAGGGCCGTACAGGTCTCGTCTCGTCGCCTGTAACCAGTAAAAACTATCAAAAAATGGCCGAGTGTAGTGGTTAGAAAAAATACTGAAAATTAATTTGTTACGTACGCGTGTATTATTTTTATGTTATGTTATTATGTACGTATTTCGTTTGAATTAATAAATGTGTTATTATGAACTCCCATAGTTCCTATAATGGCAACGTTGCTCTCATTGCATCCATTTTTGAAGCTGTATAGATAATGACGTTTTGTATATGCAACGCTTTGTATAAGTGAACAGTGAGAACTGAATGCACATATTATGAATTAAATGTAAATATTCACCTTCAGCAACAAAGAAAATGGATCAAAATATACGCAAAATACCAGTTTTCGTGTTTCCAACAACCTTAAATTTCTATTTAAATGCACGTCATACACACAAACAGCTACTAACACTCTACAACCCGTACGACTTTCCTGTACGATTCAAAGGTAGGTGTATCTTGGGATATCAATTATCACCCATTTCCGCTTTCAGTATTATGCACTGCCCCGAACAAGTACACTGTGATCGACCCCGACGGCAGTATCGGCCCGCAGGCGTGCGTCGATATCGTCGTACGACACACATTTCCCATAGTCGCCAATTGTAGTATAACCGACAAATTTCGTATCACCATGCAGGACCACTCGACCAGAAAAGTATTAGGCAAGCGCGACATCGAGGCGAAACTGCTGCAGACCGAGCCTGATAATAACTCTAATGACGGCGACAACTTTGTCAGTCTGCCACAGGCGGATCGTGCCGATCGACCGCCACCCATGCAATATCAGTATACTATGCAAAGCAACCAAAGGTACCACTAACAGGGTTTATAATTTACTTTTAAATTGATGCGTACTCTTCCAGATTGGGTACCACCTACACTGCAAATTACCTCGCGATACTTGCCGGCATCGTCAGCATTTTCGCTCTACTATTACCGACGAAGGAGGAGAAGCAAGAAATGACACAGATTCCCAACTATTTACACATTAGCGTCAATTTTAAATTAGTCTTTGCGTACGTCTTAGGGTTAGTAAGTATGGTCGTCTTTCGACCGTAACGTATCGCATTTTTTTGTACTCTCTCTCCCTAAAAAGAATGTTTGTGTGCTTCCCACACTTGTCGAGTAACGGAGGCGCCATTATCAGTTATATTTTCCACGGTGGTATTGTTACGAAGGTGCGCGTGAGCAGTCTTGGTGTGCCGCACCTGTTTAATGAATTGAAAAGTATTTGCTGGCAATTGTTTGTATTACGCTTAAGTAAATTTATTAAATAAATTATGAAACTTGTTTTATTTTGGGGTGAAATATTTGGGAGGTATCGTAGACTCCCGCCTGATTTGGAAAGGGCACATTGAGCGAAAAAGGCCACTGCATGTAGGAGGGCTTTTGGTTGTATATGGGGCTTGAAACCCTCTACGCGTATATTGGCTTTACACTATATAGTGATAAGACCTATAATATACTGTATGGTGGCCTCCCATGTACAGGGCAACCTACAGGAAGCACCTAGGAAAGATTCAGAGACTCGCCTGTCTGGAAGTCACCAACCACTGGAGCCATTAAAACCGCGGCAACTTTGGCCATGGAGGCACCTCTGGGACTAGAGCCTTTACACTTAGGTGTGGAGGCAGAGTCTCCGAAGGTTTCCATACTGCTAGTAGCGGTTTCTTATCCGTATTATTCGAAAAAAATTTTCAGAAAGTGTAGGAAATGAACTGTTTTTGAAGAAAATGATTTCGCTAAATGTCCCATTTTTAAAAAAAAATAAATAAAAAAGATTGGAAATGTCGTGGTAGCACGAAAAACTTTTCCTATTGCGCAATAGGTGGCGGATGCGTTCATTTTTCAACATAGATATATAAATACCATATGTTGTGTCATATAAGGGATCGATCGGTTACATTAACAACTGCAGGAATTTATTAAAATGGACTTTAATAATAAATGCATACAGCAATTATGATTATTATTATAAGAGTCATTTCCTACACATTGACAATAGACAACGACATTACACTTAAGACTCGCACGAAGTTATCAACCGTTCTCGTTGACAGTCACCAGTACCAACCCCATATTTAACTAACACTACACCATACACTTTATTCCGTATAACTTCCGTTGCACGTCATCATTTTCTATGACGTAATTACTATGCAATAATGCCAAATCTAGTTTTGAGCGATTTAGGTTATGTCACTTGTCAACAAGACAGTGCATTGTTTGTGTGACCAATCCACACCTTAAAAATAAAAATAATTTTTATTATTCATTTCGTTAATTGGAACCACAATATACTTTAATAACTTATGAACTGTACAAATGTACCATCTCTTTTACAGAGAAAGTACTAAATATAAAATTTTACAGGTTATGTGATGTGATGGATGATATTCAAATTAATCGGAATCATCGGAACTGCTTTCGTGTTCAAAGTTTATAATAATAGTAGCAACGTTTTCAAGATCAAATTGCTTTTCTCTTTCGTACCACTCGTGTATTACAGTTTCCGTATCCTTAACTGAATTGCGCCACGTTTAGGAAGTTATCGATTGTAGTGTTTCTTGTCACATGTTTACGCAATTTTCAATGCTTCGTCCATCTCTACCAATGTGTCGATTGTAGTAATTTTTCGCTATGCCCCAAATATGTTCGATAGGATTAAAAACGCAATGATACGGTGGTAATCGTAAAACGAAGTAACCGTATTGCTCGGCTAAGTGGTCAATGCGTTATGCGGTACATTTTAGCTGATTTATTCCTAAAAGTATCAACAAGATTTAAATAATATCAAATAACTTGCGAACGTACTTACTGTGCAACTTTTTCAACAGTTCGGCTTTAAAATCATTTTCGGAGAACTGCACATTATGATCACCTAACCACACTTTAATGTTGTCTGTTTTCCCGTAATCTAACACAATTACTGACGGGTTATCTAAATTCTTCAGTAATTTCTCTTCAAACCAATGCACAGCGAAAGACGTAGAAAATAATCAAAATCAAATCAAACGAAAAGTAAACCAAAAGCAACCTGTCAAATTTACAAATTTAAACGCGACAACATAGCGAAATGCTACCAATTGTTGCGGCTAAAATAAACTACATGCTTAATGTGTTGCCTAATAAACGAAAGTAAGTTTACGTTGGTACGTCGTTTTCTTCAGGTAATGACGTGCAACGGAAGATATACTGAATAGACCGTATATCTATGTTTTTCAATAACTATTAATCAGTGAATTTCTTGCCACAATTTGATATGACCTATTTACATTTTGCTGATTTAGCGAAATCATGGCGTAGTAGTCCATGCCTTTTGTTTTTGAGTACCGTTAGATGAATCGAGTTTGTTATACTGTATACAGGTGATTATGCCATTATTTTGTTTATAAGTATCTATTTATTTCTGTATTCACGAGGAGTTGATTATCAGTGCGCCGATGTTGCTCTGTCCGATTGATTCGTAACTATTTTTTGAAGGAAGGGAAGTATCTAATAGGTAATACAGTTTGATTGTTCGCTGTATCTGTTACTTTCTGATTCGTGGCGCGCTGCAGTTCTTGTGCGTTAGATACGAAGGAGGACTCTCTTATTTGATGTTTCGATGTTTGTGTGTGTGTGTGTGTGTGGTTCATTCTGTTTCCGTGGAGTAGGTACGTAATAAAGTTCGATCTTTCGCTGTATCTATTGCCTCTCGTCTCGTGCGGATTGCAGTTCTTAGCATCTTAGCAATGCGAGTAGGGGCCCTCTCATTGAGATTTCCACTATTTAAAATTTATGTTCTACTTGAGCGATAATGGATTTTCACATGTTGCTATTGGCTATATTGGCATTCTCATCTCACATGTATTCTTCGTGTGAAATTAAATTATGTTAACAGCAGGCTGGAGTAGAGCCACACCATTTTGATGTTTCCTATGTATACATGCCATTTACTTATTTTACGAGTTGTGTTATCACAATTGATCGTACAGGACGTATTTTGGATGTGTTTTTGTACTGAATTGATTTACCTGTCATGTTTTCCACTGTATTTATGATGTCTTGTGTATTTTGTTTTTATAAACATTGTTTAATTTCATTTGATTTGATTATCTGATTTTTATCATACAATTTGAGATGTTTTATTTACGTGTATTTTCTTTTGCATTTTATTGCTGTAGGTGATTTATTTCATGTATTTGTGTGGCCTACGACGGGGTTTTTGTCCCGTAGAAGGTTTCCCTGGCATGGTCTTGTTGAGTGCGTAATATTTATTTGTTCTTGTCATTTATTCTTACGCAACAAAAGGTCCGTCTTTTATTTAATTCCCTTCCCGATTATATCTCATGTCCCAATACATACAAGAACAAGAACCAAATACACAACGTATAGAAGTTCATTCGTGCCAACCATATCGAGCCGACTGGCATCGCCAAATTCAAAAGTGCCTCGAAACATCCATGGCTTCGACTTGAAAGGTAAGTAGGTGGCTCTGCTTGTATTTTTTTCCCAGAGTTGCCAACGGTAAGTATAGAGAGTAATTAAACGTTTTCAATGTCGGCTTGATAGATCCCTAGGAACAGTACACTATAACCTATACATTATACCTATGCAGTGACAGTCAGTTGAGATCTAGATATAGTAGATGAAGTGAATCTATATAGGATAAGCTTATGATCTGATATGGGTGCCATCAGTGCACTGCGGAATAGGGGACAACGAAAGCTCAAGAAGACAGTGGTGGCGGGGTCTTCATCGGGCTTGAGCCTACCCTAGGAATTGCTCCTTCCGGCGTTGTCAGGGCCAGGATTAAATCTTGGGTGACCACTGAATTCCACGCTCATTGGCAACAAGCAACAGAACTTTGCAGACAGTCTCGGTGCAACTTTCCTCCAAACGCCGATACTGTGGAAACTTTCGGAGAGGGCCTGGATAAGTTAAATAAAGACCTGAGGGAGCGAGGAAAATTTATGGTGGTCGGGGGAGCGATGTGAACGCATCCTCAACTGCGTGGGGCTGTCAGAAGCCAAACAGAAGGGGAAATATGGTGGATTTGAAAGTGGTTAGGGCAACGAGCATACCTTCAAGAGGAGAGCCAGCCGCTCGATCCTGGACATAACAATTGGCAAGTACTACCAACTACAGGGTCCGGGATTGGAGAGTCGAAAAAGATGAAACACTGAGTGACCATAAATATATCAGTTTCACAATAGAAAGCACGAAAGCTAATCCGCCAAAAGAACAAGGCAAGAAAGGGTGGAACCTTAAAAAAAATCAACGGCTAAGGGAAATAATGGGAGTGAAACAAAAGCCGACTACACCAGCGGAATTATGGATGCCTTACTGCGAAAGCTGGCAGAGAGTTCTCAATGCCAAAAACAACGTAGGCGATCCTTTTTTACTGGTGGAACGCCGAGATAGCGGCTCTTATAGGGACAAATGCGTGGAAAGTAGAAGGCGATGTGTGCAGTACTAGGGCCGCAACAACTAAATGCCAGATGGAAGTGGAAGAATTAAGGAACATCGGCAAAAACTAAGGAGCGCGATGGCGAGAGCTGTGTGACTAGGTCGAGAAGAAGCCATATGGTAACCAAGCAACGGTAGTCAGTACACGGCGGTATTCCGACAACAAATTGTGGTAATCAGTAAAGTTCTTGGGACATACGACGGACGGAAGCTTGTAGCTCGGTAATATATATAAAAGCAGCGGATTCATTGACCTTCCTGGACACGACGGCTAATCTGCGCCTCGAGATTAGATGCGATAGTAAGTCGGAAAATACAAATTTTGAAAATCGGTAACTATGATGCCAACGGAGCGACGGTTGTTCCGGCACCATTGCAAAGTCAAACCATCATTCTAAGCTCATCCAGACGTTCTAAGAAGGAAATTGGATCGGTATTCCCTCCAAATGTAACCCGGACGTCAGTAGCAAAAACAGCGGTAACTGGTTCATCATCGGGGATACGTTCGGGATCGGATTCCACAGTGGGGGCCCAAGATCAACGGGAGGTGCCATTGCTAAAAATAAAAATCAAAGAGGTCGACGGTAACCGGAGGGAAAAACCCAATAATCAAACCAAATTTCAAGTTCCTTTTCCACGGTTTTTAAATGATCTCATAACATGTTTACTCTCTGGTTTGATCAGAAAAAGCCAATTAAGATAACAATTTTAGCTCTTGTTACCTAGATTCTGGAGACAGCCTCCCTAAAGCTATTGAGATGGCAATGCGTTATAGAAATCAAACGACGCAGAAAAGAAGAACAAAAGACCAATATTGCTTACCGACAGCCAAGCAGATTCTGGACCTCTGGGAAGACTGAATCAGGTTAACAAGTAAGCATAATTCAATTTGTTCATTTTTAATAAATTCTTATTTATAATGAACAAAGTGTTTATAAAACATTACAATATAAATAAAATAATACATAGCAACAAACATTAAGTGACATAAATGAAAAAAGCTTCAACACCGAAAGGTTTGTAAATAGTCTTTATAAACGACCACACAACAGAAATGTATTGTAGCACTACACCAAAAAAGTGTCTGGCAGCACCAAGTAGATTCAATAACATATTATTGTAATAATGCATAATTTAGTAATCAATTTCCTATCATTTCTCCTGAAATGTATGACGGTCTGCCAGAGCTGGGCAGTATTCGATTTTGTAAATACTTTTTAGTATTCAAATCCTTTAAAGTATTCAAATACTTTGTAATTAAATACTTTTATGGAAGCAATATTTGTACTTTCACAAATATTTAGTATTCGAATACTTCGCAAAGTATTTGGATACTTCGTAAAGTATTCGAATACTTTGCATAGTATATGAATACTTAATCTTCCTTTTTTTACCAAAAAATCGACTGCACCAAAATTTCTCGGGAAAACACTTTTTCTTATTAATTTTGGTGCGTAGAATCCAAAACAATTCGTACTTTTTCGATTAGACTTCTCAATCAAAAGTTATAGACTAGAAACAAATTTCGAAAGAAAATTCAAAGGGCTGTAACTTTTGAACTAGTAGCCCAATCTTGGAACTGTTTGAAATTATAGATTCTACAGGCCACATTCTATAAGAAAATTTTTTTTCCGGGTCGATCTGAGACAATTTTTTTTTCGGGCCTCAAAAAAAGGCAGTGTAAAACCTTCCTTTTTTACCAAAAATCGACTGCACCAAAATTTCTCGGGAAAACAATTTTTCTTATTAATTTTGGTGCGTAGAATCCAAAACAATTCGTACTTTTTCGATCAGACTTCTCAATCAAAAGTTATGGACAAAAAACAAATTTCGAAAAAAAATTCAAAGGGCTGTAACTTTTGATCTAGTAGCCCAATCTTCAAACTGTTTGAAATTATGGACTTTCGATTGATCTCCATCTCAGACAATTTTTTTTCCGGCGTCAAAAAAAGGCAGTACTTTTAAGTTATTCAAATATTTGAGAACAATTTAGAAATGTTTAGGGAAAGTTTCCATTGTCACAAAATCAAATATAAAAATCCGATACATCTGAATACCGAACTTGATAGTCTACGTAACTTAAAAACAATAGGGACTTTTCTTATATCCTTAAGACCATATGTACCAATTTTCAAAGCGATCGCACGTTTCTAAACAAGTTATCATGCACACGGACAAACGGATGGTCAAAAATGGATCTGTTCCAAAATCGCTAGGATTAATTTAAGAAAGGCGTACGTATCATGTGCACGACGTACGATCGCTGTGAAAACTGGTACACGTATTCTTAAGGATATAACTGGTATAAGAAAGGTCCTGGTAGGTACCTCCTATATAATAATAATACGCTTTTACTCCCCTTAAATTTGTATATAACAATAGAAATATAAAAAAAGCTAACCCCATACAAAATATAACTTGATTTTTTAAGTAGTATTAAGTCTTTTATCTAGTATACTATTTTAAATTTTTAATGTATTTGAGTGACAAGTATTTGAATACTTTTTACTGTATTCGAATACCTTTGAAAGTATTCGAATACATTCTAAAGTATTTGAATACTTATTTTTTTAAGTATTTGAATACTTTTCAATGTATCTGTATCTAGTATTCGCTTGTACTGGACGTAAAAGTATTTAGTATACAAATACATTTGATTTGTGTAAAGTATTTACTATTTAGTATTCAAACACTTTTTGAAAGTATTCTGCCCAGCTCTGCGGTCTGCATATAGTTAATAATACAGCAGTAAAAATCACAGTTACGATTTGGTAGCAAAGAAATCCAGAGTCTGATACAAAAGCACCACGCATTGAAACACATCCAGCCCAACGTCACCAATCATTATTCAAATCCTTCAAATCTGAAAACAGTTTATCTTTCACAGCAACGCGGGGATCTTCCGTAAGGTCCGTAGGCACTGCCCCAGCTTTTCCGATCATATACTCGAACTCTACAAGTGAAACAGTGATTTTAAGTGTAAAAGACCGGAAGCACATTACCATCCTGCGTCATGTTGGGACCGCGCAGTTCGACAGGCCCCACAAGCTGTTTCTTCATCTCCCCTTCGAAATAGATAAAGATCGTCGGTAGATTCTTATCTGGGTAATTCGGTATGCAAGTTGTCGAAATTGACTTGACAAATTTCACTGTGCGGAATTTAGCTGCTAAATTGTGCATGAATTGGTTTATAAGGGCGCACAACGGTATCCTGCAACAATCATTAATTTCTGGCCTAAGTGAAAGTAATTACCCTTGTTTATAAAGATGAAGAACGACCCAGATGCCCTCGCCAGCTTTATTAATCTCCTGCACGTAGTCTTGCGCGGATATCTCCAAAACACTGCCGAATTTTGACCGATCGGCGAGCGCCTTCATTTCAGCTATACGTTTCTGTCGGTACTCGAGTAATATACCCTCGTCCTCCGAATCTTCCAGTTCGTCTAACTCGTCCAAATTCATGTCGGTGATGTGTTTACCATCTAAACTGTAATGTTAGCTGGACGATACATAGTCGGGTAACTCACCACCGGTTGCTTGTTTCTCTTTAATGGTCTGCTCGAGCATATTGACCAGGTCATCTTCGGTGACCTCCTTTTCTTTCGGTGGGATGATGCCTTTGGCTCGCAAAACGTCGTTCCATTCAGTGTCATCGTTTGGGTTCTAAATCGTGCGTTAAAAATTGAGTTAAGTTTTAGAAGTAATTTACCTGCATTTTAAATTCTTAAAATAAAACGAAAGTGTGAGAAAAAATTAGGTTAGGAAGACAATGTTATTATTTCCAATAATAGAGGGCAACACTTTCTTTGATGTACAGGGTATCCCAAAAACACTACCGTCATAGTCCTGGAGAGCTGGTAGAAACATTGACTTTATACACTATTATATTATATATTATAGTGTGTAAAGTCAATGGTAGAAATAAGAAAAATTACTTTGATTATATTAAAAGGTACAGTAGGCAAACCGTAAAAAAATATAGCAAATACTGGCTTCGAAAAATGAATATAAAGTCAACTTGCCTTAGGCTTTCACATGCTTCCAGGAAACACACTAGTGCAGCGCCTTTTAGGGCAAACAGATGTTGGTAAAAAAAACTTTGATCTGGCGATTTTGTACCATATCCGCCTGGTTAGCCGTTAGCCTACCTATAGTATATTAGGATGTATCCATGATAGCTAACTTGAGTTGCCTTTCGGCAGGTGCTTAGTGGCTACTTCGTGGTACTACACCCGACCCGACACCCGCCTTTGGTTGGGGCTGTGGTCTTTCCTTCTTTTTCGGCGGTTGGGTCGGCTGCTAAGCCATCGAACCTCTGCCTCTTTTTCGCTCCGCCTACCCGTTTGCTCGCCTGACCGGAGTTAGCTCTAGGAGCCCACCTCTAGGTCAGGGTTGTGTCACGGGAGGTGGATGGTTTGAAGGTGACCGTTGGGGCAGTTTGATCCTCTTGGGCCAGTCTGGCCTTCTTTCTCCTCTTTTGCTCAGCGTCGAAGATGCGCTTCCGTGGTTTAGTTTGTTGTTGAGGCTTGGTGACCTGTAGGTTGAGGGACGCTGATGATGAAATGAAATATTACACTGCCAAAAATTGGCAAGCAATGATATGCTTGAGAAAGGAATATGATACCACAAAAATGGGGCCATTGCTTTCTAATGAACTTGAAAATGAAATATGACACCACAGAATGGGGTAATAGCTTGAAAATAAAATAAGATGCGACAAACATGAAGTCAGTGTCCAAAAATGGGGCAATTGATATCTGATGACCTCGCAAATGGAATACTACACAGCAAAAATTGTAGGTCATTGAACTTTGATAAGCTTGCAGATGAAATATACACCACAAATAATGGTGACGTTGATTTTGAACGTGAAATAAGGTACGGCAAAAATGAGGTTGAAAATGAAACATGACATTATTCCAAAAATGGGTTCATTTAATGTGGGTTTTTTTAATAAAATACATTGAATGACCTTGTGAGTAAATTGTGACATTGCATAAAATGGGGTTGTTGCTTTTGGTAACCTTGAAAGTGAAATATGATACTACAAAAAATACACGGAAATAAAGTCAACCCGGCAACGTGTAAAAATGGCCACCCGAATTATTCCCTCCAACACTAAACAAGATCCCGCTTAAATTTGAAAAGTGGCACGTGATAAAACATCTAAGGCAGGGCCCCCTTACGTTAGTTGTAGACAACGCTTTGCCTGAAGCACAGTAGGGAAGAAACGTTAAGTAAAACACTGAAATTGTGAAAAGTTTGTTTAATAATGATCGGTAATTATTGCGATTGTGAAAACCCGGAAATTTAGTTGATGTATGTACACCTTAATGTAAGCAAAGTAAGCAAAGCCAGAAGGGTGTCGTACTCTCGCAAAAGTAACTGCCAAGGGTAAAAAGAGTACGACGAAGAAAAACCTTGCAGTTTGATTAAAACAGTCTAAAAGTTAATTAACAAAATATTTTGTAAAAATTTAAGCAGTAGTTAATAAAGATAGTAAATGCATATATACAATGTTGATTACACTCAAGGTTAAAAGCAAGTTTTTGGGAACAATGGGTCAGGTAGTAGCAGGTAGCTAAATTCTGAGAAAGGGTTAAGAGTACAGGATGTGACTCATCTTTGGTGCAATAAAGTCCTTTGGTTACAAGCAAGATGGAAAATTACATGGCCTTGTAGGCAAATTTGACTAAAAACAAGATATGTGGAAATTTCTGAATCGCCACTCATTTAACGCACATAGATTCTAAACTGAAGAGCTTTGATTAGCGTAATCTCGCTCCTGCAAAATGGGTAGTCCGCCCCTGGTTTCGGGGTTTCGAACCTACTGTTGGATGTCGAAGACAATCACGGAATTAGGTGTCGTACTTCAATTTTGACTACAGTCAAACCACCCCCGTGAATCGTGATTGCTTCATTCACGGAGAAAATTGTTAGTAACAAACAGCAAGTCAATACATACATCAAACGAATAGGTAATTTCCACATATTAGAATAAAATTATCAAAACTTACATGAATGTTACTTCAGGGACAAGACAATGTAATCAACATCAGTAAACATAAATTAAGCAAGCATTACACCAAAAACGTAAACAATTACAAACAATAGCATAACGGTATCACATATATGATTCTGCATTGCGGTTAAACCAAGTAAATTTCTAAAACAAAGATTGAAACACACAAAAAATATAAAATGCGGCATACAAAACACAAATACGATATAAAGAATTGCAAAAATTACTACCTGCGTTAAATAACACAAAATAACAACAAAAACTTCTGGAACGATGCGTTCACTACCGCCTCCGTTCGTGCTTTCTAGGTGGCGCAGGCAGCTTTTTCCCCACCTAGAAATTGCATGGTTGCCAACTCTCCAAAATATATGTATCGTCGTAAGTTGTATATACAGGGTGGAACCTTTCAATGTAGATAATTAACTGACACTATTTGTTTAGTAACTAGGTCAATAATTAATTTTTTCTCCAATCACTTGAATAAGACACTATTTTGTCACACTTTTTGGTACAAAAAATAGGCGATTTCGGGAGTCGTCGGTATCACCATGGTAACAGTCCAAAAAGTAGGTACTTTTCGGACTAGTACAAAAAATAATTTGACCTTAAAGATGAATGTTAACCAATAAAAAAATTACAAATAGTTGTCATTGACTTGGGATGCCACTTTAACAAAAACCGTCTATGTCTATTTTTACATTAGTCCACAAGTTTTTTAAAATACGCAAGAGGAACTACACCTGTAATACAAAGTGAGATTTCTGATTTCAAATTCCACACAAGAAGTTCCATTAGCGTATATTGAGGCACCCTTCAAACTACCGTTGCCATAAACCGAGACACCATTCAAAAGTATTCCCTTCCCATCTCTTATATACAGTCAATTCCAATTTTGCCCACTTAACGACAGTTTTGCCAGAAACGCTCGAACACGTCAATTTTAGTTTTGAGAGGGGCACCTAAATTAAGTAATACTACTTACATAACTTTAACCCTGAGGAGGGGGTGAATTGCATCCCAAAAATTTTAAATGGGAAGGGGTAGTAAAAATGTTAAGATAGGTCGAAAGGAATGTTCTTTTTGTTTTCAGAACTGTTGTTATTTTTCAAATCCGATCAGTAGTTCCAGAGAAAACTCGATTTAAATGGATTTGCACAGCCGTTTTAAATGTTTATTAAGTAGGCGTTGAACATCTGACGTAAGTGCAATACGTGCACAAGCAAGGTAGCGAATTTGTGAAGGCAGAATCGCCATTTAAAAGAAAATCTAAACAATTTCCACCCTTTGCGCTATAGTGTAAACGGTAAACCGACATTGTTTTTGAATTTACCACAAAATTAACACACACTCACAAATTCGCTTCATTGCTTGTGCACTTATTGCATCTATGTCAGATGTTCTTTTCTGACATAAGCTCTCAATTATTTCAACTTCATCGCCTACTTAATAAACATTTAAAACGGCTCTGCAAATCCATTTAAATCGAGTTTTCCCTGGAACTATTGATCGGAGTAGCAGTTCAAATTAAACTTTTTGAATCAAAAGTGAACATTCCTTCTAACACAGGAAAAACTAAAACTTCACGGTACATACGAAAAGTCACTTCGCAATTCGCTTCATGTACGATTAACTAATATGGGAACTTCTCACAGTGCTTATATCTAGTGATTGGAGAAAAATGTTATTATTATTATTATTATTATTTTATTAAAACGTTGTGTCTACTACAAATAAACCCAACGAGGGGTTGAACCTAACCTAAAATTTTTTTTTTCCTATATACAGAACGTTACTATTTACGTGTTAACAAATCCAACACTCTGCCCCACTTTAACTCTCCGCTCCGATTAACACTGCAAAGCACTTCGCCAATGCACCACTGATCTTTAAAACTGTCCATTTTATTCATGCCTTTATGCCACGAGAAAGTTATTAAGATTTTGCTTTTAATGCCCTTTAGGTAGCCATCCCGACGGGACGTTGGATGCGTGTCGTTTTTCATGGCGGTGATTAATTGAACATATATATAAAACTTTGCAGAATTAGTTAGAAAATTGATTAAAATATCACTGCGGTTGTTCTCTTTTACTCCACATAACGCGCGTCAACTAGTGATAGTCTTCTACCTTGCCAGATGTTACTTGCCCATGCGATAACAAGGCCCCAAATTTCTTTGGCTAAAGGACATTCTATTATCATATGCCAAACGTTAGCTGTGATCTTTTCGCAAACCTGGCAGTTCTCAGTAACCCTGATGTTTGCTTTGAGCAGATAGGTCGGATCTGCTAATCTGTTTTTCGCAAACCGCCAGCTAATTTCTGCCATTGAACCAGATGTACATACAGCAGTTGAAAAATGATGACCAGTTAGTAGCGTTCTCGGTCCAGTGATTACTTAAGCATTTGTCGGAAGTCCTTTGAAAGTACTCAGCGATGATTAGGTTTTGTAGCTTTCTTCTGTTGCTTTTATTCAGAGTTAATGTGGTGCCTCCAAAGTACTTAAATTTTAGTACAATTTCATGAGTATTTCTGCGGTTTACATCGCGCTCGGTATACAGTGCCTGGAAAAAACCTCTAATCCTTCTGTAGTGGGCTATAAGTTGGTTCCTGACATTCATAGTAGCATTTTCAGGCAAAAGTAAGTCCTGGAATGTATGTTGTTTCATTCGTACGAAAAATGCGTATTCGTAACTTGGAACACCCTTCCTCGTCCCGAAAACGTGCTTTTTTCGTACTTATGAAACAAATAACTATGCTTACACTAGGTATAAAATTTGTTTGTTGGATAAAAGGAAAAAGCTTGGAAATTACTAATTTGTTTAGTAACCACCGTCACACTAATATAATAACTTTTCCTATACTGTAAACTCTGTATTCTCGGCATATGGAAAAAGCTTGGTAATCGATTGCTCGAGGTATATTAGCTTTGTTTATTTAATAAATTAACCAAGAAAAGTAAATTTGGGGTAGTATTGAGTTTTCAGTGCTACAGTTAACATTTAGATTATAATGAAGTTCCCTTTGTTACTACCTCTTTTCATCTGTGGAATGTCAGACGCTATGATTTTGAAAGAAAACAGAAGAGAATCTCGAAAATCTTGTACAGAAAAAATTATTAAAAACATCTTCTATGACTCCACTGCCTTGAATGTCTTTACAGTAGACAGCGATTTGTGTGATAGCGTGTGGAGCCCCTCATTTCCTAAAACGGGGCTAAATGTCAACAAGTATTTTGATCGTCAGTATAAAATTTATCTTACGGATCACGTCATTATGTGCTTCATTGACGTAAACACTTTCAAAGACCAACTAACGCAAGCGAGCAAGTTGAGGATCACAGCCTTCAAAAAAGGCCACGGAACTATACGGCTTTTAGTAATTATCTCTGCCTACTTGAAATCGATAGTCCGAAACATGTTTATATATGTATGGAACTTCGGTTTTTATAATGTCTTCATTTACGTGTACGAAGATGAAGTTTTGCATATGGCCAACCCTTTCGACGTAGGGAATGGATGTGGAGATACACCAACCGTAATCCAAACCTACAGCTGTCATGGTGAAATAAAGGTGAAATACACTAACGTGTCTCTAAACTTACATGGGTGCCCTGTTAAGTTTGGTGAGATGGAAGATGGAATAATGAATGAAGGTTTAGTTCACACATTTGAGAGTAGCTATAGACGCGTTTTTCTTAAACTATTGGCTGAACATTACAACGGTAAACTCAATAGACAATTGATGACTTCCAATTCTGTCGCACAGCAAAGGGTGGTTGCGGTCATGTCTAATATTTCCTTCACATTTACCTGTATCCCAATTTCTGTGGGAACTGTACATGCTTTTTCCTCACCGGTTTCTAAAGTTAGTGTTTTATGGCTGGTACCTCGTGCTCAGATGATACCACCGATGGAGGTAATCTTCGTTACCTTTGAAAAGCAAGTGTGGATGCTAATCGCGGTCAGTTTCATCATTGTCACGGTCGCCTGGTGGATTATTATGTCGTGCCAACAAAGAAGGTGGAATATTGAAAATATGGCAATTGCGATGACAAATTTGACTTCACTTACAATTCTGGGTTTCGTCGCCACAGTTCCGAAATCTGCCATTCTGCGTTGTGTTCTCATCACGTACTTAGTGTATTTTATCCACATTAATTATGCCTTCACGTCCAACTATGATTAATATCTTGACTCAACCGCAGTACGAGTTCCAAATTACTAACTTAAAGCAACTGGCAGACTCGAATCTGCCCATATACGCCCATATTAAGTTTATAAGTCACCAATTTGACAACACCGTCACCGACTGGAAACTGTACCGAAAACTGAAGATGAAAACCATCCCCGTTGAAAGTGCATGGCAGTATCATTTAAAAGTTATACATAATCTCGCCGTTCATCGCAATTGTGCTGTTGTATGATATCAGAAGATCTTTGGCTTGAAATTCAGAAGCGAACCACCAACACTGAAGCAATGATATACACAATAATGGACAATAGCATCACTGGTGAAACGGTTTGGCGATTGCACCACTATCCCAACCACTACTTTAGCATATACATCGAGAGGTTTATCGCAACTATTACAGAATCCGGGATTGGCAACAAAATATACAAGGATTTGAAAGAGGCCGTTATGAAAACGCCGACAGATGATGACGTGAAGGTGGTGCTAACCTTAGGCCATCTATCCTTTGTATTTGCCTTTCTTGGAGTTGGCTTGTCGCTTTCAACATTGGTATTTTTTATTGAACTCGCAATAGCAAGGTGTACCTGCCGTAGTCAGAGACTTGCGCCGTAGTAAGTAAGTAGTTATCCAAGTGCACTTTTTTCATACCACATAAACCGATCTCAACATGTAAAAGAGAGCGTTAGGTATACATATTTCATCCTTCAGAAATTTGTTTACCGCACTCGTCTTCGCGGTTTGTTGAGAAAATCTGCTGTTGCTAGTATAATTGTCTACTTTCATGCATCTTTCGCATGGAATTCCTGCTATTCTGATAAGTGATAGCTAATTATATTGAGGGGCGACTCTTCTTGTCCTATTTAAAGACGACGGAGACGTTGAAATCAGGATACTTGTCAGGTCGTGTGATCGCGCTCGCTAAATTTGCGCATGGTCTGTCACTTCGCACAACACGCCGTGTAAGGCTAGCTTTACCCTAAGTCAACACTTACGTTGACACTTGTATTGGGGTGTGTAGGTAAATTTCTTGCATATTATATGAATTTGGGAAAGTAACACGTGTTGTATAGTATTACGACGAAACAAAGACTATTAATAAGTAATTACAATTTCGATACAAAGAAAATTTACGTATTACACACGCGAATATTTGTTTTGTCACAACAAAACGGCACGAAATGGGCACTCATTACAGCTTTTCCCGTGTTAATCGCACACCATGTCTTATGTAAAATCCTTACAGCTTCTAGTATTACGCTAGTTACTAAACGTTACGTATCTAAAAACGTACTGTGGTTATCGTTAGTGGAACATTACCCTCTTGGTGTTTGCATTTTCTCTTCCTTTCCCCGAGAATCGACACCTTCTTCGCCAGCTGCGACCGAAGACAGAACCTCCGCCACTGCCACCGTTTAGGCAGCAGTGCGGCTACCGCGTCATTCCTTTTTGGACGGTGAACAACGTTTCTCCTCTGGATAGGTCAGATCTGCGTAGACCATTTCTTCTTCCTAAAATAAATTGAATTAACATTTTTTTTACCATTACTGTTACTATTGTGATCCTTTGTCCTTCGATTAAGTATACATCATTTTATTTGTGTTCAGTAGACATACAAGGCCGAACCTGACTCAGATCAAGGTTGCTCGCCACCCGGTGGTGACTTTTGAAAGTTAATGTTTATGAAATGAACGCATTAGTAGAATCATTGAATTTATAACTATCTATAAATTCAATGGTAGAATTACCTTGCACCATATATATAAGAGAAGGTATATATGCCTTGCACTAGTACACTTGAACTACCAAATGTGTGAACATTGGAACTACGTTCTGCAACTGTACCTACTATCCATTGGAACTGTAATGTCACTACTGTTAAGCAGTAACAAGTTTTCTCTGTTGCATTCTTTTAAATTAAGGATACCCGAGGTTAGGTGAACAGAAAGGTATTCAATACTCAATAAGAAAAAGTTTTTGGTTTGTTAGATACAAGTACCTACTGGAGAATTACATATATACGAGGCCCTTTTGTTTTGTGTCTCGACACACTTGTTGCAGTTGATGTCGAGCCTTCAGATCTTGCTGTAAGTAAACTATAAATTAGAGAATATTGGTAATTATTAATTAATTATTCATTGTACCTTACATTGTGCTCTGCAGTTAAGTAAAGATCAGTATATCAGTTTTTGTATTATTTTTTGTGTAGCTACCTATTTATCTGCTGTAGGTGTAGTTCCTTTCCTTTTCAGGATTTTGCGTTCCCTGAAAGGTAGATGCGTATTTACATTTTATCATAGTCAATAATGTCTTGCACTCTGGTGAAGGCTACAACGAGCTAGACCGGTGCAATAGGTAAGTACTTTTCCATATAGCACGAATTGTCCACTGTACGTACATTTTACGTCCATGCCTCAGTTATGTACGTCTGATGTACCTGATGTGTAGGATCACAAACTATGAATTCTATAACGTACAAAGTACGTACGCGGTACTCCAGCAATTTCGATCAACTGATAATTCTGCATGTGATCATGACATGTGCACGCGCTTTGCCCTTTCAGGTCCCAAGACCGGTTTTCCATACTTTCGTTTTCTAATTTCTGTAGCTGGTCGACCTTGGCATTAAGAATAACAATATTATCAATCAAGGCCAGAGTTTCAATCCTTTGTTCTGTAGCAAGAACTAGTAGCTGTACCAGTTTTTGAAATAAACATGGCAGAGAAAGTGTTCAATTATTGAGTGCTCTTGCATAAACTAAGACTATATCCGGGTCTCACATATTCCCATATCTGGGCCAGGTTGATCTCAAATTGAAAACACCTTTAAAAAAACTTTAACACGAAAATCAGGTATATTTTTTATTTATTTATTAATCGTCCCTCTCTCGTTCTGGGCCCTCAAAAGCCTTTAGCCCAATTGCAGAGTGACTCGCATAATTCTTTTTAAAGATGCCCCTGCGGAAGGTCTTAATTAGTTTGGTTTTACAGGTACACCAAGTAGACTTGGTTTCGTATGAAAGGGAATACAAAATCCCTTAATTTTTTTTTATACGACACTCCTTTTTTTTGGATTGGAAATTTCTATAACGGTCCTGTCTTTTCGGGCGATTGTAAGCTGGTACTCTAGTTTAGGTCAAGGGAGTAGGATAACTTTGTCTCTTGCTGCACTCCATGCTTTTGCAACAACGGATCTTTGGCGTTGCCTGTTTGATACTTAAAAACAGTCCAGATGAAGTACGCTTCTTGGGCACCTTTAATTGATTTAAATACTTCTCCAAATCTTTTACGGTCTTTATGCTAATGTCACTTCCAAACTCGGTTATTGAAGTATTCTAAATCCTTGTTTAAGTTGACTGCGAATACCTCGCTGGGCGATGTGGACTTGCTGATGTGATAGATGTTACTCAGCAATCGTCTGGTATCGTTCAAATCTTCACTGTAACGATCTATGTTCTGCACTTCTTTCCTTCCTTAAACCTTGACAAAACGAAGGCAAAAGATCGCAGTACCTAACTCCAATTGTAGTTGACTCAATCGTATGTTCCTATTCCTTCTAATCAACCTATTTTTCGTGCAGCGAGAAGCCAATTCTGGCTGTAGATAGTGAATCGGAAAACACTTCTTCCATGCTGTCATCTTTGCCTATAACAGGCTTAAAATATCTGGTTGAAGGACCTTTCTAGACCCGTCTGCTCTAAGATCCTGAATTGTCTCATCTGCAAAACAGACAAGAATAAGGGAACAATTGAAGAACCACAAGGTCACATTATATTATACAAACAAGTGCAATGTTGACCCAACTGAGTTCAATGTCGGTATTGTAGGGTAAAAACTCTAAGAAGTGTGAGACAGTGCGAATTTGAGTTTTAATATATAATAAAAGTAAGTTAGTCACAGTGTCATACGAATGGTCGATTGTTTTTTCATCACCATGTATATAAGTTAGTCTTAAAATCGTGTGAACTTAGAAACGGAATGGAGAGAATGACGAAGATAGAGAGCAGACGGTCGCCATTTGTTAAGCGATATCATTCTTCTTTAAACACTTGAAAATGCCGGCCCGGGTGGCGCAGTTCAGTTAAACCCCGCCCACTCAAAAATAAAGGCAAAATAAAAAAAACAATAATTAGTAAATCACGTGGTGCTTCTTGTAAAATAGTGCGAACTTGTGTTACCACGATTATTTGGCACACGGGCAGCGAAGCGAACAGTTTTACCGTGTATGGAGTTCATCGAGGGCAGAAATTTCGCTGTAAATCAACATAGAATAGCTGTACCAGGTTGGCGACCTAGAGTATTCATCAATACATCACATTGGGAAGCAATGGACGCGAAATAGCTGTTTTACATGATTTTGGGGAATTGCGTCATTTCACCCAAAGCGAAGGATCCTATACCGGATTCACAGCAAAGCCAACAGTTATACCTTTCGGTAACATTCTATTGAAGTGATCACAGAACATTTAATATTTGTTGTTTCAAAATTTGTCTTTATTATAGTGAATATATTTAAAGTGACTTACATAAATTGTACAACAATTAATTATACAACTTTTTACGTTACTTGTTTTCGTGTACATAAAAATTATATTCAATAAAAACCTACATTTGATATTTGTAGACACGTGGATATTGACGCGCCCTTTTAACAAAAAGTATGCGTTCTTCAATACTTTCAATTTTATTGCAGTTAGAAAAGTAACATTATTTTGGTCTTTTTTGAACGAGCTTCATATATGTTTTGAAATACTAAGCTCATAATATATGTGTTTGGTTAAGTAGTACATTTAATAATATGCATTGTATTTCCTAAAACGGCGTTCCATACACTGAGTGTTATATAAAAAAAACGCATTCCAATTTACAGTAAATATGCGCAAAAATTACTTTCCCCGTTGAGCAGTCCATGTCTCTCTGCTACTTCCTCACTAATACCAAAAGAGCCACGAAGAGAACAAGACGTCAATCTATCACGTGCCCCTGGCGGCGAAAAAGGCGACCGCCTCTTTCTCTAGCCGTCGATCTATTTTATTTAACAAACTTCCAAAGAAGTCTAAATAATCTGGAGAACGGCTGCTCCTACGTTCTGGAATGTTTCGGCATATCAACTAAAAAAACGCGCTTCTAATTGAACCGTGTGGTTAATCAGAGACATTTACCTTTAATAACGTACCGAGATTAGTAGAGCTTGTTTCCTATACAAGGAACAGGGGCAATTCCTTGTGGTCTTGTGGTAAGCGTGGTTACGAAGATTTTTGGAATGCGCTACAGCACTTGAAACGATTCATGGTATTACCAGGTTGGCAAATTCCAAGGATTGGATGTGGTCTTGATAAGTAGGCGAAATATGCTAGAGCTGATATTCCAAGGCACGAGGGTGGAAATATTGATCTGTTTTCTCAACCCCATAGGACCCCCGCAACCGTTTCGTAAGACGGTGGATTACTTCTTCAAGAAGGTAAGTTGCACGAAGACGTTATCGTGCAAGTACCACCATCAAGTTCGCACGATAGAGCAAGAGTTGCCTAGGACTGTATCTCCGTTACAACCGTCGTCCGTGTTGCGAGGCGCAACAGTTTTAAGAGGGGGTAGTGTAGCGAATATACCAGAGATCAGCGAAGGCGGATATGACGCAACCCTTCCTGGAAAAATGACGTGTTTGTTTTAGAACATTCTATTGTCGTTTCCAATATAAGCAAAATGTAGCGCATTTTAGTCAGTTCCAACTTCGATGCGCGTGTGTGATGAAATAAATACTGTTTCAAATAAATCCATATAAGGACTTTTATTAATTTATTGTTAGTTATTGTAAATAAATAACACCACTATTTGTTTTACTACGTCAATAATTAATTTACTTATACTATAAAATTTGTTTCTGGACAAAAGGAAAAAGCTTGGTAATTAATATTCGTTTAGTAACTACAGTTACACTAATATAATCACTTTTCCTATAGCGTGTACGATGAATTCTCGGAATATGAAAAAAGCTTGGTAATCGATTACTCGAGGTATATTAGCTTTGTTTATTTAATAAATAAACCTAGAAATTAGGTAAGTAAATTTGGGGTAGTAGGTATTGAAATTCAGTGCTATAATTAACATTCAGACATAATGAAGTTCCCTTTCTTACTACTACTTTCCATCTGCGTAGTGGGGGGCGCTATGATTTTGAAAGAAAACGGAAGAGAATCTCAAAAATCTTGTACAGACAAAATTATTAAGAACATATTCTATGACTCCACTGCCTTGAATGTCTTCACAGATGACAGCGATTTGTGTGATAGCGTGTGGAGCTCCGCAATTCCTAAAACAGGGCTAAATGTCAACAAGTCTTTTGATGATCAGTATAAAATTTATAATACGGATCACGTGATTATGTGCTTCATTCGTATAAACTCTTTCAAAGAGCAACTAACGCAAGTGAGCAAGTTGAGGCTCACAGCCTTCAGAAAAGGCCACGGAACTATACGGCTTTTAATAATTATCTCTGCCTACTTGAAACGGGGAGTTAGAAGCATGCTGCCATATTTATGGGGCTTGGGTTTTTCTAATATCTTCATTTACGTGCATCAAGATGAAGTTTTGCATACAGCCAACCCTTTCGAAGTAGGGAATGCATGTGGAGTCGGGCTGCCAACCATAATCCAAAACTACAGCTGCCATGATGAAATAGAGGTTAAATACACGAACGTGCCTCTAAACTTAAACGGATGCCCAATTAAGTTTGGTGATGTGGAAGGTGGAGTATTGAATGAAACTATACTTCACACATTTGATATTAACTATAAACGTACTTTTCTTAAATTATTGGTTGATCATTATAACGGCAAACTCAAGAGACAATTATTGACCTCCAATAGCATCACAGAGCAAAGGGCGTTTGCGGTCATGTCTAACATTTCCTTCACACTTACCTGCGTCCAAATTGCGGAGCAAACTGTACATGCTTTTTCCTCACCGGTTTCTAAAGTTAGTGTTTTATGGCTGGTACCTCGTGCCAAAATCATACCACCGATGGAGGTAATTTTCGTTACCTTTGAAAAACAAGTGTGGACGCTAATCGCCGTCAGTTTCTTCATTGTCTCGGTCGCGTGGTGGATTATTATGTCATACGAACAAAGAAAGTGGAATATTGAAAATATGGCAATTGCGATGACACATTTGACTTCAATTACAATTCTAGGTTCCATCGCCACAGTTCCGAAATCTGCCATTCTGCGTTGTGTTCTCATCACGTACCTAGTGTATTTTATCCACATTAATTGTGCCTTCACGTCCAACTTGATTAATATCTTGACTCAACCGCAGTACGAGTTCCAAATTACCAACTTAAAGCAACTGGCAGACTCGAATCTGCCCATATACGCTTATGTTAACTTTATAAATTACCAATTTGACAACAACCTCACCGTGTGCAAACTGTACCGAAAACTGAAGACGAAGACAATTCCTATTGCAAGTATATTGCAATATCATTCAAAGGTTTTCCTTAATCTCGCCGTTCATCGGAATTGCGCGGTTGTGATATCCGAGGACCTTTGGCTTGAAGTTCAGAAGCGATACAATACTGAAGCAACGATATACACAATTATGGACAATAGTATCACTGGCGAAACGGTTTGGAGACTGCGCCACTATCTCAACCACTACTTTAGCGTTTACATCGAGAGTTTTATTGCAGCAATTACAGAATCCGGGATCGGTAACAAGATATACAAAGATTTGAAAGAAGCCGTTGTGAAAATGCCGACAGATGATGACGAGAATGTGGTGCTAACTTTAGACCATCTATCCTTTGTATTTGCCTTTCTTGGAGTTGGATTGTCGCTTTCAACATTGGTATTTTTTATTGAACTCGCAATAGCAAGGTGTACCTGCCGTAGTAAGTAAGTAGTTATCCAAGTGCACTTTTTTCATACCACATCGATGCCAACATGTAAAAGAGAGCGTTAGGTATACATATTTCATCCTTAAGAAATTTGTTTACCGCACTCGTCTTCGCGGTTTGTTTAGAAGATCTGCTGTTGCGAGTATATTGTCTACTTTCATGCATCTTTCGCATGGAATTCCTGCCATTCTGATAAGCGATAGGTGCATAAAAGGAAATATAAAAAACAGCTAATTATATTGAGAGGCGACTCTTCTTATCCTATTTAAAGACGACGGAGACGTTGAAATTAGGAAACTCGTCAGGTCGTGTGATCGCGATCGCTAAATTTGCGCATGGTCTGTCACTTCGCACAACACGCCGTGTAAGGCTAGCTTTACCCTAAGTCAACACTTACGTTGACACTTGTATTGGGATGTGTAGGTAATTTCTTGCATATATGAATTTGGGGAAGTAACACGTGTTGTATAGTATTACGACGAAACAAAGACTATTATTTACGTATATCTGTGCTATTAATAAGTAATTACAATTGCGAATTGGTCTTTTGTCAAAAGAAGAAAATCAGTTCGCATCACAACAAAACGGCACGAAATTGGCACTCATTACAGCGTTTCCCGTGTTTATCGCAGACCTTGTCTTATGTAAACTCCTTACAGCTTCTGGGATTACTCTAGTTACTAAACGTTACGCATCTAAAAACGTGGTGGTTATCGTTAGTGGAACACACCGTCTTGGTGTCTATTAAGTATACATCATTTTATCTGTCGTCAGTAGATATACAAGGCCGAAGCTGGCTCAATTCAAGGTCGCTCGCCACCTGGTGGTGACTTTCGAAAGTAGGTCAAGGTGAAGGTCGCGTGTCACGTGGCGGTGACCTTTGAAGTAAGTCAAGGCAAAACTCAAGGGCGTTAGAACATCGGGGGTCAATGGCCCAATTTTTTGCTGTGTCACACTGTACTCACTCATTGAAAGTGAATGACCCAATTGTAATGTCATTTATTTTTCTTTCCAAGGTCATCAAATTTTAATAACCTCATTTTTTGCTGAGTAATATCGCATTTGCAACAATCATCAGAGGTCAAGGTCTCCATTTCTGTAATGTCATATTTCATTTTCAAGGTCATCAAAGTACAATAATTACCTCAAATTGTTTATTCTGTAATAATTCATTATCAAGGTCATCAGAGGTCAATGGTACTATTTTTGAGTTGTTTTATTTAATTTTCAAGGTTATTAAAGTTCAATAACCTCCATTTTTTGCGGTATAATATATATTTATAATCACAAATGACGTCAAAGTATCGTAATATCATAATATAACACAAATACTATGGTAATACTTACCCAGGTGTGTTTGTACTTACGGCAATTTCATAAGCTCAGTTTTAGTCACAGGCTGTTTTTCCATATATTCAAATCAAATATTTTTCAATTGAATTTTTTTCATAAATGAAGAAAGAAATTGTGGTTAGGTGTGCAACTGCTGTTGGATATACCCATAAATTTATCAAATGAAAATAGCAACATAAGCAGTGAAAAAGAGGAAGTAAAATCGTATCAGCAGGTAAAAGTAAATTACATACACCCAGCGCAATAAAACGATTTAAACAATTCTCTATTTCCAAGAGCCAAAACCGTTAACCTCCATTACAGAAAATGTCCACGACAAGAATGGTTTTGGTTTAGGCTAGAGGTAATTTTTTACCAACATTTGGAGGCTCGCGATTTTCGAGCACTTGGTGTGTTATCAGAGTGTCATTTATGTACGGTATTTTTATGTAACACTGTCGTTAATGTTTATTAAATGAACGCATTAGTGCAATTACCTAGCACGAGTGCACTTGAACTACCAAATGTGTGAATATTAGAACTACGTTTTGCAACTGTACCTACTATCATTGGAACTGTAATGTCACTACTGTTAAGCCGTAACAAGTTTTCCCTCAATAAAAAAAAGACCTTTTACTTTGTTATATACATGTACTTCAGAATTATATCATATACCAGACACTCTTGTTTTGTGTCTTGACCCATTTGTTGCAGTTCATTGCCGATCCTTCAGATCTTGCTGTAAACTATAAATTAGAGAATATTGGGAATTATTAATTAAATATTCGTTGCACCCTAGATTGTGCTCTGCAGTTAAGTAAAGATCAGTAAATCAGTTTTTGTATTATTTTTGTGTATTTGTCTGTTTTTGGCGTGGTTTCTTTTCTTTTCAGGGTTCTGTTTGTTAAAAGCAAGATGGAAACTTACATGGTCTTGGAGGAGAATTCAAATGTTAGGAGAAAACATGTGAAGGTCAGTGAATCGCAACTCATATATCACACATACAGCTAATTTTTTTAAAATAGGAGTTTGCATGCAATGTAATTATTGAGTAGTTCAAATGAGTAATAGATAAAATTGACAGCTGTCACATTTTTAAAAATACCGCCGTCCAATTTAATTTCGAAGTGATTGCTTAGAATGTCAAGAAGGGCACTTTGAACATTTACGTAGTTGTTTTCGTTATTTATTTTCTTATCTTCTTAATTTATGTATTGAATAGATCAAATTAGTAGAATACCAGGTGCACATGACCTACAAATAATTGAAGGTTGGTTCACAATGAGTTGTGGTGTCAGCGCGTGCCCTGTGAGGTCAAGTTATCGTAAGTTTAAGAAAAATGTATCCTAAAGTTGCTATGGCCTCACTAAAAAATCTTACCGAGTGCTCTTCATCATGAAGACTATAGAAACCGTTGCCGTTTATAGTCTCGCAAGTTGCGCGTTTTGCTTAGGGGAATGTGAACCGCGCACACCTCATAGATTGATGCGTTTTTTTTAATCGAACATAGGAAAATTACATTGCATACAAAAGCGTATGTTCGCATTAAAAAAAAACTCACTGTATATTCAATTTTATTAGCATAATCTTGCTCCCAAAATTTGTAGCATGCGCCCTCGTTCGGGAATTCCAAGCGTATAGTTGAGAGTCGAGAGCAGTACCAGCTTAGAGTGTCGTAACTCATTTGGCTTCAGTTTTTCCACCCCTGTGATCGTCTCTTCACGGCGAAAATGTTAGTCAGTACGCATACACACTTCAAAACAATTCTATAATTTCCACGCATGTTTAAAAGGTTGATCAAATGTTATATGAATACTACTTCTGGCCTAGTTAAAACATAATCATAAATTAAGCAAACATTACACCAAAACGTAAACGATTTCATACAAAAGGATAACGGTATCAAATATGTGAATCTGCATTACGGTTAAATCAAGTCAATTTCAAAAACAAAGATTGAAACTCACAAAAATATAAAATGCTGCATACAAGACACAAATGCGACGGAAAGAAATATTATTACCAATAACACAAAATAATGTAACGGAAATGCTCCAGAATTCTCTGGAATTTTCTACGCGTATTCGAGCATGTACTGGACTTACATTGCTTGCGTGTATAAATGGAAGAAACGATGCTCAATTTGCTCCAGCAAATCCAAAATGGTCAACAGGTGTTGCAACGAGAAAATGAAGAAAATTCTAGAAATATTCAAGAGAAGTTCGAGAAGTTGGAAGAAAATTCTAGAAAGATTAATGAAGAAAATTCTAGAAATTTTGCAGAGAAGTTCGAGAAAATGGAAGAAAATTCTAGAAAGATTATCGAAGAAGTCTCTAAATCAATTGAAGAAAAAGTTGAAGATAGAATTACGGAAGTTTCCAAAACATTTAAAGCAACATTCGTTGAGATTGAGCACAAGTATGAAGAGCTGCGCGAGCAATTCTTGCGACTGACTACGGAAGAGCGTACTAGTAGTGCCCCAGATGAATTACTGATGGACCGTCTTCTTGAGGTGCCACAGCCTACTCATTACAAGAAGGTTGACCCAGAAACAAATACAAGAGTAGAAGGCGACGTTCAGCAAGCCCGAGTAAAGCCACCTACTTTTGATGGTAAGATTCCTTGGACCACGTACGTTCGACAGTTTGAAGCAGCGGCTGCGGCAAATAAATGGACTCTTCAAGACAAAACTACAGCCCTGATTCTTGCTCTGAGAGGAGATGCTCTGGATGTGTTGCGGACCATCCCCGAGGATCAACAGAACTTCCAACAAATAGTAGCGCGACTCGAAATGCGATATGGCGATAGACACCTTCAGCAAGTTTACTATGCCCAAGTCAAGAACCGAATGCAGAAACCTGGAGAAAGTTTGCAGGAACTTGAAGCGGACATCGCTAGACTGATTCGATTGGCATACCCTACGGCACCGGAGAGCTTTCTTGATCAACTGACTGTACAAACATTTATCGATGCCGTTCGTGATGGAGATGCCCAGCATGCTTTGAGACTGGCTAGGCACGACAAAATTGAGAAAGCTTTGGCCCATGCGTTAGAATTCGAAGCCGCCAAGAAAGCTAGTCATGGAAGTGCGCGAGTACGTATGGTGGAACCTCGCAGTGACAGCCAGGTAAGAACCATCGAAGAGGAAGGTGGTTCTGAAAGTTTTGAAGAAAAGGTCAGTAAAGTAGTGGTAGAAAAGGTCAGTAAAGTAATGGAAGAAAAGGTCAATAAAGCAATACAGTCACTGGCAAAGAAACGTGAACCACGATGTTGGAATTGCGGCGAGATTGGACACGTTCGCCGCAACTGCCAGAAACCATTACAGCAGTCGGAAAACTAAGAAAGGTCGACAGGAAGGGGCTATCGTCCTGCAGAAACAAAGCCCCGATCTTCACTGTAAACATTACGTCGTCTGGAAAAGTTCTGAGTTTGTACATCGACGGCCGAGTTAATGAAGAAGACAGATCCTTGCTAGTAGACACAGGTGCAACAAGAACTATTGCAAGACCAGAGTTATTGAAGAATCATTCTCGGATCTCATCTTCGACCGTGCAGTTAAAAACAGCAACTGGTGAAAGAATAAAAACGCACGGAGAAATACAAATGTCTGTCACCATCGGAAAGACCACCATCAATCACCAGGTGCTAATTGCTGATATTTCTGATCAATTCATTTTGGGGATGGATCTTCTTAAGAAACTCGGAGCTGTGTTAGACGTGAAAAAGGGCGTGTTAAAGGTCGGCGATGAAGAACTCCCTTTCCATGAAGACAAAGAAGATGTCATCCGCCTGTTAACCACTCATGATGTCATTATACCCGGACTTAGTGAAAAAATTATAATGACCACTTTAGATGGATATTGTCGCCAGGGAAGCCTACGGATAGTCGAAGCACTAGACGAAAAGGAATTTCTAGTGGCTAGGGCTCTGGTAAAAGTTCAAAATGGCGTTCCGATTCGAATTATGAATTTGAAAGATAGTCCTGTTAAGCTAAGCAAACGAACTGCAGTTGGACAGTGTGTGCCCATCTCGGCTATTCGCTCTGTGAGATCGGAAAATCTATCTAAAGGAAAGTATCCAAGAGAGCTGATAGATATGGTCATTAAAAACACTCCAGATTTGGACAATAGACAACGACAAAAAGTGAAAAATATGCTTGTGGAATTCCGAGATGTGTTCGCGGTAAACGACCAGGACAAGGGCAAGACAAGCATAGTCACCCATAAAATAAATACTGGCAATTCCCACCCGATTAGACAACAGCCAAGGCGACTCCCCTTGGCTAAACGAGACGAAGCTGAGGAGATTATTAGAGACATGAGAAAACAAGGTGTCATCGAGCCATCGAATAGTCCTTGGTCATCACCGATAGTGCTTGTAAAGAAGAAGGATGCTCCACAAGATTTTGCGTTGACTACCGTCTATTAAATTCGGTCACCAAGAAAGATAGCTATCCACTGCCAAGAATAGACGACACCTTGGACACTCTATCTGGAGCCCAATGGTTTTCCACACTCGACCTAAAGAGTGGTTATTGGCAAGTGGGGATGGAATCGACAGACCGAGAGAAGACCGCGTTTTCTATAGGCTCTGGACTTTGGCAATTCACAGTAATGCCTTTCGGATTGTGTAATGCCCCCGCGACGTTTGAGAGACTTATGGAAGCAGTTCTAAAGGGACTAACGTGGCAGACATGTCTGGTATATTTGGATGATGTAATTGTCGTAGGAAAAACTTTTGAAGAACACCTAAAGAACCTGAGAGAGGTGTTTGGACGATTACGAGAGGCCAATTTAAAACTAAGTCCCAAGAAATGCTTTATGTTCCAAAAAGAAGTTAAATATTTGGGGCACATCGTATCTCGTGATGGTGTTACAGCTGACCCAGAGAAGATTATAGCGATTCAAGAGTGGCCGATTCCTGAGAACAAGCACGAGATTCGAAGTTTCCTCGGTTTGTGCACCTATTATAGACGATTCGTGAAAGGATTTGCCAACATTGCCAAACCATTAATAAAGTTGACAGAAGAGGGCAATGAGTACGAATGGAGTGAAGACTGTCAAAGAGCTTTCGAACATCTCCGGCAAGCTCTTACTAGCGCACCTATCCTTGGCTACCCCAGAAATGAAGGAAAGTTTGTGCTAGATACCGATGCCAGTAACACCGCCATTGGAGCTGTTCTCTCTCAATTGCAAGACGGACAGGAAAGAGTCATTGCCTATTTCAGCAAAGTACTGTCGAAACCCGAGAGGAATTATTGTGTGACTAGGCGAGAGCTCCTGGGTGTGGTAAAGGCATGCGAACATTTCCATAAGTACCTTTACGGCCGCAAGTTCCTGATAAGGACAGATCATGCAGCGCTAAAGTGGCTCTTGCAGTTCCGAAACCCAGAAGGACAGGTGGCAAGATGGTTAGAACGTCTTCAGGAATATGACTACGACATTGAACACAGGGCTGGAAAAGTTCACAATAATGCAGACGCTTTGTCAAGAAGACCGTGCAAGGACAACTGCACACATTGTTCTAAAATAGAAGACAAGATGGACCATCTGCGACGAACAACTGTAGAGAGTGAGGAATGGAAGCCAAGCGAAATCAAAACGGCCCAAGAAAACGACCCAAGTTTAAAAACTGTTCTGAATTGGATGCGCCACGGACAAAGACCAGACTGGCAAGACATTAGTGCCACAAGTCCTGAAGTAAAGAGTTATTGGGGCCAATGGAATAGCCTGACTCTGAAAGACAACCTGTTGTATAGGACCCTTGAAAGTGAAGATGGCACCGAATCGACGCTGCAATTAGTAGTACCTAGAAGCAAAGTGTCGGAAGTATTGCGAAAATTGCATGACGGCGCTTCCGGAGGACACTTTGGTATTACGAAAACGTTGCAAAGGGTACGTGAGCGATTCTATTGGGTCAACCGTAAAGAAGATGTCCGGCGATGGTGTCAAAAATGTGAGTTATGTGCTACTGGAAACGGACCAGTTTCCAAGAAGAAGGCACCCATGAGGCAGTATAACGTTGGTAGTCCGATGGAACGAGTTGCTATCGATATCGCAGGACCGTTTCCCGAGACAGATGGCGGAAATAAATACATCCTAGTCGCTATGGATTATTTCACAAAGTGGACTGAAGCTTACGCCATTCCAAACCAAGAGGCAGCAACAGTTGCAGAAGTGTTGGTAAAGGAGTTCTTTACACGTTTTGGTGTTCCTATAGAAATCCATTCAGACCAAGGAAGGAACTTTGAATCGGCTTTGTTCCAAGATGTTTGTCGATTGGTAGGAGCCAATAAAACCAGAACAACACCTTTGCATCCTCAGTCAGATGGAATGGTGGAGAGAATGAATCGAACGATGGGTAAATATCTTTCAAAAGTCGTGGCAGAACATCAGAAAAATTGGGACCAGTACCTCCACCTGTTCCTTATGGCATATCGATCAGCCGTCAACGAGACCACGGGTCAGACTCCTGCCTGCCTTATGTTGGGTCGTGAACTACGCCTTCCATGTGACCTCGAGTTTGGGCGTAAACCCCATGAAGAATATGTCGCAGGTGAAAATTATGTTGACCAACTAAAGGCGAAGATGAATGACATTCACGACTTGGCTAGAAGTCATATTCAGATTGCCAGCGATCGCATGAAAAATCAATACAACCTCCGCTCGGCCAATGAAACTTTTGAAGCTGGAGATCTGGTATGGCTGCACAATCCACAGAGGCGAAGAGGTCTTTCTCCCAAGCTACAAAGACAATGGGAAGGTCCGTATGAGGTGATCAAGAAAATAAATGACGTGATATATCGTATCAGAATGAACCACCGGAAACCGAAAGTTGTCCACATTAATCGACTCGCACGATATGCCGGATCCAACAACAACGAAGAAGTTAGAGGTATTCGAGAAGAGGAACGCAGCTTTGGGATCGAGCCAAACTTTAACGATTTTATGTCAAATTACGCCCAGCGGAAGAAAGCTCGATTTGGCGTTACTCAGGAAATTTGTCAAAATATTTTTGAGCTTCCGGTTAACGTTTCCATCGCCCATTGTGTCGCCGAAGACCTTCGCATGGGTAGAGGTATAGCTTCCGTATTCCGGAAAAGATTTGGAAGAATAGACGAGTTGATAAAGCAAAGACCACGAGTGGGTAAAGTACTGCGCTTGGAAGATAGTCAACGCTCTTTGTTCTACTTGGTTTCAAAGAAAACGTCAGAAGGCAAACCCACCTATGAAAACCTCTGGTCTGCTTTAAAAAACTTAAAGAAACTCATGGCATACTATGACATAAATAGCTTGGCGATCCCGAAGATTGGATGTGGTTTAGATGGGTTGGACTGGAAGATAGTGCGAACCATGATCGAAGTGATTTTTAGAAACACTAGCGTTCGAATTACAGTATGCTGCTTCAACCCACAGGGGACGACCCTCCGCAAAACTGTGGACTGTTACTTTTTCAAGAAAGGTGTTTGTCGAGCAGGCTCTGACTGCAGATTCCGACACGAGGCATTAAAAAGTAATACTAACGCAGTTTCTGAACGAGACGTCCAGAATTAAGAAGGGGGCAGTGTAACGGAAATGCTCCAGAATTCTCTGGAATTTTCTACGCGTATTCGAGAATGTACTGGACTTACATTGCTTGCGTGTATAAATGGTTGCGGACCGAACATCGCGGCAGTCTACTACGGAACGAGTACGTATGAAACATCGAGCGCGAAAATCTGAAATAAATTGCGAAGTGTGTGTGATATAATAATCGATATAAATTGTACGGTTTTTATAGTGTTTTAGTTTTGTTTAATAAATATTAGTCCAGTCAAATTAGCGCAATTTTGGACAAATAAAAACATTAATTGGTAAAGATCTTAATTTTGGTATACACATTTATTGGGACTTTCTATTGAACATATTAAAAGTCCCTGTCAAAATCTGTTGCGCTCGAGACGCCATCTTGGAAAAACGGTACACTTTTCCAGTTTTTTGCCCATGTCTCGGCAATTATTACTGGCACGAAGAAATAGTTTACATGAAAAATATAGTTTACTAAATTCCCTACAAAAAAGAGTATTTACATTTTTTTGTATCTCCAGTACTTTAGCTGTAATCTCACGTTGAATACGTCAGAACGCGTTTAGGCCCCGTATCGTAATTATAGGAGGCCGTCTTTTTTATGACTACATCGATAGCTGTAATAGAGCCAAAAAATGAACAGAATCGTCGTGCGATAAAGCATTCTACCAATGACATAATGTTTGATGATACATCATGTTTTTTTCAAAAAGGTAAGCGAAAATGTGTAAAAGTGTTGGAGCAACGAAATGATTTCTGAAGCTGAAGAACGCCCTTATCTGCATAAGTATAACGTGCCTGCTAGTGAGAGATATTAAAACCGACATCGTTATCAGACCTTCAGAATGACCTTGACCCTGTTCGGACACTCAGTGCTCACATTGAAGATGAAAGTTCTATTGAGAGAGAGTTTTATGAGAAACCTTACTAAACGTGTCTCATACCAAGCTTGAGTGCGACGACTTCGCATATATAAGAAATACTGGTAGAATTTTCAATGAATTTTTAATGATTTGTAAAAAGTTGTAAAAAAATATCTGCGCGACTGTTTCGAGAGCTCAGGATACTTGATTCCCTATTCGATGTCGGATTATAGCTAAAGTATTGGGCATACAGAAAAATGTTAATATGCTTTTTTATGGGCAATTTAATAAACTATATTTTTTATCTGAACTATTTTTCCGTATCAATAATTGTTGCCGATATATAGGCAAGAAACTGAAAAAGTGCTCCTTTTTTCCAGGATGGCGCCTCGAGCGCAACAGATTTTGACGGGGACTTTTAGTATGTCCAATGGGGAACACTAATGAACATGTGTACCAAAATTTCAGATCTTTACCGATTAATATGTTTTTATTTTTTCTTATTTGACTGGACTATATTGATATAAATCGAACCCGAATTTATAAATCACGTTACAATAACAACAAACTATCACGAGCGCCATTAAAAACAGAATCTAAACGTAACCAACGTTCGTGCCCTTCAGATGCCGCAAACAGCTTTCCCCTCCTAAAAATTGCGTGGTTGCCAACTCTCAAAAATGTGTGCATCGTCGTAAGTTGTATATACAGGGTGAAATCTCTTAGTAACTTGATAAGACTTGCTTTTCGTAAAATGTTTATAATTTAATCTCTAAGTGGGTCTCTTTGTCCATAAACATACTCCTAAACTAAATTAAATAAGATAAGCAAGGCACAGGTGTAGTTTGTCATCTTGCGCCTTGGTGGGTCTCTTGAATCAACAAAACGGCGACGTTCTGTTCCGTCCGAAGGAGACTTGACTTCACAGCTTCCGCCACAATCCGGAGGACGGTTATGACTTTCTCCATATCGAATTTGGCTAGAAAGTTCAAAATCGACTGGATAATTGCCGTTCTGGGTTCGCTACCTGACTTCCAGTAGGGGTAGTGTCGGTGGTGGGTCGTTCCGAAGCCTCATCCTTTGTTGCCGCTGCGTAGCTCGTACTAGGACGAGTCTCGGCGATCAAGTGGGAGCCTGCGCATTTCATACAGCGAGCGGCTGCGCGGCAGCATCGCTGGGAATGTTGGAAGACCTGATTGCAGTGACATTGTATTACAATGGGCTTCGATTCGAATACGCAGCCGAAGCACATGTATCTCGTCGAAGATGCGCTTTGAGGCCTCCGTTTTTGGTAGCTGAGCCAGTACCCACGACATCTCTTGCCGGTCGCTTCCGCATCTCATCCAGGCTATTGAAGTCACCTCGATCAACCAGATCCGCTCTAAGGTCTTCTAATGTGGTTTCTATGGAGAGGCCCCATATTACCACTTTTAGGAGCTTACCATCTTGCAGCTAGTAGGTGTGGGTATAAAGCACCCGCAACGCATCGAGGAGTTCGTCGTGGTTGCGGGCTGGATCCGGATGCCGTCCGAGAAGTTTTTGGCTTTGGCAAAGGCCAGGTTCTTCTCGCTCATGGACAACGAGGGGGGCGCATTCGGATGCGACCTCGTTCGCCTTGGCGTTCTGTTGTGGCTACCGGTCTCGCTAAAATGTACCGGTACCGCCTTAATGTTTACGCGCTCGCTTCGCCTAAAAACGGCTGATTTACCGGGACGAGCGTCGCTTTTATTTGGTTTGACTCAACTTTGAGAGAGTCGTAGCCGTTTCTTGCGACTACGACTGGGTTCTGCGGAGAGAGTGGCGGCTTCTACTTCTTCCTGCTGCTCTTCACAGTTGAAAGCCCTCTTGCTCTGCCGGTCTCTTTTTGGAAGCAGCGGAGGGGATTCTTCAATCGGCGCTGGTGATCGGACGATCTGAATTGAGTCTTGCGCGTTGGTTTCTTAGGCGGCGGCTTTCCGTAGCAGGATTAGACAAAATTATCTCTTTCTTTGTCAATATACCTAAGTCTAGGTACAATATTAAGGCAATGAACCGCGGTATCATCTTTTGGATGACCAACTGGGTCCGCGCATTATTTATTTACAAATACAAAAATAACCGTAATAATAAATTACACTGTTACTAATTACGTAAGCCTCCAGAGCCCTTAAAAGTAGCAGGATACATAGGGGTGGGGCTGAGTAAAATTCATTAGAATTAATACAGCACGTTTATAAAATTGGACGTCGATGTATTTTCAGGCATTCCCTCCGCCACGTGGGGCCACGAGCTGCCGCAGACGCTGCAGGACGGCAAGACTTTCGGCAGGGATCAAACATTCTTGGATTTCTCCTGCAAGTGGAGGTGAGCCTCGGACACGTGTGCGTGCGAAAAGGAATGTAATCGTTTTCTTGCAGGGAGAAGCAACCGGAAAAAATCCAGAGGATAGGCTCATTGATTGAGTTTTGTGTTATCGTACGAGATGATCTTCCGTTCGCCGTTTTCGCCTTCCTGATAAAGCACTGTTGCGATTCCGTGCCCGCCTGTGTCCGTCTGGAGGCGGAAAAGTTCCCCGAAGTCCCCCGTGTGAGGGCTTCTTTCAGCTTCTAGAATACCTCCTCCGCGTCTTCCGACATCGTGAATCGCTGGTTAGCTCTGTTTAGCGGTGCATTTTATAACTGTTCTTGGGCGTTCTGCGGTTTTGAGTGTTCCGGAAGCGGCTCGTTTCTCTCAGGTGTTACTATGTGGCCGTGGTATTTGATAGATTTTGCTCCAAATGAGTACTTGCCGGCGGAGAGCTTCATTCTGTGCCTTAGATGTTGTAGATCTTCATCCCATGAGTGGGAGACTACGATGATGCCGTATTTACCGCCGACGGACCTCCTACGTCATCATTTTCTGGAAGGTAGCCGGCGCAGTTTTAAGTCCGCCGGCACAGAATCTTGCATTGTCGTGCTTTTTCGTTACTATGACGAGCCGTAGCTTGAGGAACTGGGCTCCATTATCCCATCTGCCACCATGTTTTCTACTTCCCGGGCGATGAACGGCTTCTTCGTGGAGCATCTGTAGGGAGAAAGCCAGGAGGGGGTGTCTGTACGCAGTCGCATTGCGTCCGTAGTTGTCGTAGTTGTCGATGGGGGCGCTAGGTTGTCTGTTACTGTTTTGAATGTGTCGATGAGTTATTAAAGTGCTAGTTCGAGGGGTGCTGGAAGACGATGCTGTATTTGAGGTCCGTTGTGTCTTCTTCAAAAGTGGGCAGGTAGTCTTGGGGGCTTCTTAAGTGGCGAAAACCAGCAGCTGGGCGCTAGTTTTGTCGTCTTTCGGTAGTTGTGTGGTTGTCTTGCTCTTTGGTTGGGTCTCATTGGGTGATGCCGGGTCCAGAGCGGGTGCTCAGTGGAAGGTTCAAGGCATGGTCCTTCGATCGCGTTGTTCCTGAAGGTCGAGAACGTTGGGTGCCAATCGTTATCCCGACAACGAATTTTAATGGACGCACGAGGAATTGTTCACACGCTTCGTAAGTACGAATAAGCAATGATCCTACAACAAATGATAAGTGTACACACTAATAACTACACAAGGTCTACTAAAGTCCAGAACACAAACACGAATCTCACACACGATCTACAAAGTCACTCGTGGAGGTGGCGTATGGACGGTGGGCGCAGTGGCGTAACTTCATTTTAAGGGCCCGCCCTCAAAAATATTTGGGGACCCTTTCCCTTACGCTTAATATAACCGCTTGAATTTCTAATGACAACCACCTTAAAAATATATAAATGAAAGTTCACTAGAAATACAACCCAGAAGATTCGGATCCTTTAATAAAAATAGCTTCAGGAATTAATCAATTTTAGCCAATTTATTACTTCGCTGTTCAACGTTTGTGTTTTGCTTTGCTCTGTAAGTTCCACTATGGTATTTTCGTCCATTCTGAGCTGTCTGATTTCAAAATACCAAACGATAAGTACTGGTGGCATATCTACAGACGCCGCTAGAGATACATTTAAACTCATTTAGTTATTAAGTTTGATTACCGACTTCTATTCTTTGTGTATGAATCCGCCTTTTTTGAATGACGGTAACTGTTTCGTCCGTGCAGAGGTAAATGCTAGAGCGTTCAAAGTACTTAGTCGCATTCATCTCGAATTACAAGTTCAGTTTAAGGTTACCGTATCCAGGACCTTCAGATATCTTCTGGACTGCAGAAGGTCCCGCTAATTAACAAAGTGTTTCATGTAGGTACTTTATGTAAGAGACTTCAATGTTATTTTTCACAAATGGGAAAAGAGTGGAGTTGCTTTTAAATCTCTTTGAGCTGGCTACTTTTGAGCATATCAAATTTCGTATTAAATTAAGGTCAGATTTAAATAATATGATGTGATGGTTTAAATTCAATAGTTCCTCGGATTGTTAATTTTTGTATGTTGTAGATATGGCCCGGATTTTTCACCTCCTGTGAACAAGTCCGAAGGGCATCACTGAATTGTTGCAGACCGTCAGATGTTTCCATTTATCTTCATCTGCCAGTACCCTAATTTTAGGTCTAGCGTTGAGCGTTTCCAGTGCCAGTAGCGTCTTCTGAATAAGAAATGATAGGTATCACAAAATATTTATGATTAATTGAAAGTAGCGCTAATGACCATAATTGTCGATTTATTTAAAGAAATACAATGTAATATAATAATCTACCACATACACTATCGTGCACTTGGAGGTGGTCCCGTCTGGTCTTCAATGAAGAATGGAATGACTATATAAAAGTCTAGATTTTTTTCATAGACTCCCTGTCTGGAAATTTAACCTCATACGGCACCTGCTCGTGCTCCACCACCCATACGCTACCGCTTTCACCTTTTCCAAGTATCGTTATCGCCCCCTTTCCGACAACTTCTACCCTGCAAGCGGCCAAACTGTCTATCTAACTATCAAAGATATCTAAGTGTCCTTACGATTGAATGGGCGCGTTATTCAAAATTTGCACGCTGCGCTCCTTAAGACCTGGCAAGAACTCATCCAAAATTTTACTCGCGAACGGCACTCTGTCGAGGATTTCAGTATCAGTGAGTCCTGGACAAAGTGTTAGTACTCTAACGCCGTTATAATCGTAGTAATCCGGAAGACCCATCACACGACTGAAAGCAATAACCCAAGCCTTCGTGCCAGAATAAACCGGAGTAAACAAAAGAGGCTCGATACCGTAAACTGAGGCTACGTTGAGTATAACTCCGCCACGTCTACCTCGACTTTTACTCATATATCTGAAACCCAAATAGGTACCTTGCAAGGTTCCAACCTACAAATCAAGGTTCAACTCTGGCACTTACTTACTAACTTACTATGTTCGTATTAATAGCTAACGTGGGGTGAACTTCATTTACAATGCCTGCGTTGTTAATCATAATGTCCAGGCCTTTCCAATGTGCAAATGAGAGCTTGAATGCATCTAGAAGTCGCCACACGTTAAATTCTCGGAGTGATGGTATCTGCTTTACCTTCAAGCGCGCTCGAATTCCCGACATCAGCAGGGATGAAAATTACCTTTCCATGCCCAAATATCTGGTTCAGCGATTTGGCGGCCGACGTGCCTTTACCTACGTTCACACCTACGATGGTGATGCCCTAGTGTGTGTCAATTAAAATTACGCGGCCCTCCATAGTCAAGGATTTACCCTAACTCCATTGCTCAGCAGCTCAGAGGCTATGGTAAGGCCTATACCGCGCGAACCTCCGGTCACCAAGGCGATTTTCCCCTTAAAGTCGAACGGTGCGGTCCCAAATGGGCCATGGCAGGCAACTACCGCTATCAAAATTGTAAGGTACCAACGCACCATTTTCTAACACTCTACTAGCATAAACTCGGTGTTTTGATGCAACCATGTTCTCTTTTATTATTGTCTCAAGGTGAATCTAGTGTGAGACCTCTTAAAAAAAGTAACTAAGTTCTTGCTTGCTCAATTTAAATGTGTTTTTGTTGTTAGATTTACTAATTACTTTCATTCACTTACGAATAGAATGTTATATAATTCCTACTTATACATTGCCGTCCTTGCCATTGTTTGCATCCGTGGTGCTAGTGTTGCACAATCCAGTTGGTACCGAGCGATAACAAAGTCTTCCGGAACTGGAGGTCAGATCGTCATCTTTGAGTGTATCTGTGTATAAGACAAATAAAGCGTGTGCGGACAATTCGCACTCGAAAAATTCGCTCTCGAATAATTCACACCCGGATAATTCTGTAAATCTTTGGGTTATTAAAATTAATTATTTTTAAGAGGCTACTAGACGATTGCCTTTACAGAATGTATGTAGTAGTACACATCTTGGTAAACATCTACTTCATGAAAAAATGTTTCAAATAATAGTTATTTGGTCTTTCATTTTCAACACATCGCGATTCTTGAGTATTTCCATTTCTTAAATATAATCACGCTGGTTTTTTTTTAGGTTGTATGAAGAGTCTGATATAGTTAAATCCTGTAATTTAAGAACACATAATTTTTATCTACTGTGCTTTCGTTTTGAGAAAATAAGAATAGGTAACTGAAACGTCTTTTGTGGAGTAATTAAATACCAAATAGTTATATCTAGTTATAGTATATCTACAATATTATGTGTAATATTCGCTACTTTTGAGAGGCTCTTAAATATTAAAACAGAATCAACATATAATACCGTACACAAACAAAGTGATAAGTCTAAAGTTAATAGTATATTGAAAGAGAAGTGTTACAATGCGACCTATTGTAATACGACTATATCTTGTGGCACGAGTGGCGTAGCGAAGCGGAGCCACGAGTGTCCACAAGATAGGAGTATTATAATAAAGCATTGTAACACGTGTTTTTCATACTATTTTTTCTATTTCGGGGCTTTAATTTAATTAAAAAGTAATTATCAAAAACTACAGGAAACTTTAGAATTGATATGTCTTAAGTTGGCAACACCATTTACGTTGACAAATTTTAAGTTGGCAGCGTAGATAAACACAACACTGTGATGTTGAACCCCTACCGATAGGCAACACATCTTACAACTAAAGGAATTTTAGAATCCCGTTTTGCGCAGACGTGAATTTAGTACAAAAAAACTGGAGAGTGGCGTCGGCGGGAGCACTGGTGGTCCGGATTTTGATGGTGGAGTAGCGGTTTGGTGTGCTTTTCAAAGTTTAGTTAGTGTTTGATATATTTTTCCAAGCGATATCAAGGTAGTACTCGTTTTATTTAAGCTATTTTAAATTCGATGTTTAAATTTCATGCCTTATTTGTTTTCATTTTGAATTTTGCTTTAGATTTGACCTCTGCTGATTGCAGGCATGGCGTGGGCGGCTATTGTTTGAGTTTAGCGTTAAATGAGTCATGTTTTAGCTTGGCTCCTTGTGCGCCTGATTATGCCGCAATGTTTCCCATGATTATTTGAATGTGTTTACGCGGGAGTAGATTGCTAGAATGTTACTGCCCTGAATGTTTGGATTAATAATTTATTTCCGTGGAAGAGAAGAACCACATGCAGTTTGCCCTGTCGCTGTATATGTTTCTTTTTTTCTTCTCGCGCAGGCTGCAGTTCTTAGCGTCTCGCATTAGCGAGAAAGGGGGGCCCTCTGATTAATTTCTCTTCTGTTTAAAATGTGGATTTTTGTATGTGGTGTGGTCTGCTTCCCCTTGAATACCCGTGTTGGCATTCTCAGGTGCACGTGCACTTGTTACGTAATAAATGAATGATAAGCAAGGTCGGGACAAGGTAATGCCTGCTCTACGTGGTTTAAAATGAACTCTTGATGTTTTTTGCAGGTAGTGTTTTTATACCCCAATGATTTATGGAAAATGACAACGTAGGAGTCCATTCGTACAAATTCGTCCAAGTCGAATATTACCGAGATCTGAATGGCGCGAACTTCCGACATTTTGACAGCTAAAGTTAGATGGCGCTGTCTGCGATTTGTTTCCCCAGAGTTGCCAACTGTAAGTACAGGGTAAGTCGATATTTCCAGCAACTCCTGAGGACCCCTAGGAACATTACAACACTGACATTTGGAAACTTTAAATTCCGTGAATGTGTAATTTTTTACTCGTAGATAAATTTATTTATGGTGGATGTCTAAACTGCTGATTTGGAATGTATTAAGTTCTTCGTGTACTAAAAATCAAGGAAAACACATTCATTTTACGTACGTAATTTGATTTCACATCTGATGATTTGACGTTGACGTCTTGGCGAACTGCCAACTTAGAGATGAAAAGTTACCAAAAACAATGTTACAATGGAACTCATTGAAACACTGTTTTTGCCGAAAACAGTTGCACATAATTCTCATTGTAACACCGAAATAGAAATTAGTATATTGAAAGACAAGTGTTACAATGCGACCTATTGTAATACAACTATCTTGTGGCACGAGTGGCGACGCGAAGCGTAGCCACGAGTGTCCGCAAGATAGGAGTATTGCAATAAAGCATTGTAACACGCATTCTTCAAACTATTTTTTCTATTTCGGTGCTTTAATTTAATTAAAAAAATCATTATCAGAAACTATAGGGAACATTAGAACTAACATGTTTTATGTTGGCAACACTTTTTATGCCGTTAAGTTTTAGGTTGGCAGCGTAGTAAGACTGACATTTTGAAATTCAAACATGGAAGTACCCAACGAAGTACCTACTTGTACTAACTAGTAACTGCCAACTTAAGAGATGAGTTACCAAAAAAAACGACTATAATCACTGTCTTTGTACAACTGTTTTCGGCCGAAAACAGTTGTACAAAATCATCAGTGTGACACCTAAATAGAAAAAAATATTTACATTATAAGATCAAGGTGAAAATAGAAAAAGGAAGTAATTTTAACGCCCCCTTACATAAAGACTTCTTAATGAAGACACATAAAAAATGGTTCTTTATTTCTTTAGTTGAAAAGAGTGACAAAGGAAATGAATTAAATTTATTTTAGACTAAACGAGTATGTTTAAATGACAATAGAACAATGCATTTCATAGATGGCACTAAATTTGGATAAGTATAATTAAGATAATATTATAATTAAGGTAAATTTGAAAAAACCCCGATAACACAAATTGCACTTCATAAAGAAACAATAAGAGATATATCGTAATGACATCCTTTCTATTATTTCTGGAAGATGAATAGGGTTTATTACAAGGTAAAAGTAATTAGGTCCGAAAAATCAGGTTTAAGTACGTATGACCACAACTAATTAGAACTTTAACGCCTGTATAGAATCTTCATTCTTGAACGTTTGATAGAGTGGTATTTTAAAATTTATCTGAGCACGGGTTTTGATTTTGTGTATACTTTTTTTTAATTTTAAAAAATTTTATTTCTGGTGGTGGTGTTCAGAAAAGGTAAGTTTCCAGTTTTCTTAGAACCAGTTTTACGTTTCTTTGACCACATATGGCTATATGTTGATTATTGGTGACTGAGTAAAATTACACTAACTGCTTATTTTTTGCGTTATCTTTGCTACAACCATGGTAGTGAATGAACTTAAAAGTTTCCTTTTGATTTTCTTACTGTTATTTATTTTATAGTTTGAAGAGATACATGGAAAAATTTTGGCATTTTTTTAAGAGATTGTTAATAATCAAAACAGTAAGGGTTTTGAAAATCTTGAAACGTTTTAGGAACAGGTCGATATTGATGATTTTTTCTTTTAAATGTTTGTAATTATTAAGTACCTATATACTTCCTTTTTAATTTTGGTATGGCATACCTAGTACTAAAGCAAAACCCTTAGCATTGGTAATTGCGTAACAAGGAAGATAGGACATCATTGGAAAGACTTTCCTTCTCTGAATTTGGTGAGACTATAATTTTTTAGATTTGATATTTTCGAAATATTTTAAAAGTAAGTTGAGGGCGCGCTGTTGTTTATGCCATTGGAAGGATGTCGGGCCGATCACTATGTAATAGAAGGTAATGCGATCGTGCGTCAAAATTATGCAGTTGCAAGTGGTATAAAAAAGAGAAAACTTGTACCTGCAACGTCGAATGCGCTGGAAATGAAACAACTAAACCAAAAAAATTACCTATCCGAATTCAGAGATGGGCGACCTTACCAACGATGCATCATTTAAGATTTTAAGGGTTGCACTGTCAGCGATGCGAGACAAAGACATTAGTGAGCAAGTTTTATTTTAGACACTGTTTCCTTCCATGATCAATTTGACGTGCCAAAGCGTTTTTTGAAAATTATTTTAATTTACAGAAATAGCTATGTATCGCGTTTCTAATGCAACACCGTATATTATTTAACTTCTGAGATATAACACCAAAATCTCCCCATAAAAATTGTTATAATAATCAATGGGTAGATTTTGGTGTTATTTCTCCGAAGCTTCTTAAGCACCCCATTGAGAGTCATGGATCTACACAATTTCAGTATATTATTTAAATAATAGCCATATAATTTATAGCAAGATCAATTGTTTTCACGATATTTATCAACATTTTTTGCTTTTTTCGTTACTTTACAGTTCTTATCTCTTTAATTTTACGGACACTCTCAAGAATCTATTTGTTTTACGTTCAAATATGATTGTAATTTACTTGAGATTCTTTTAAGACAATACATACGTATTTCGTTATGTATGTCCTTTAAATGGACGACATCGAAGGTTAGAGAACTAGGAAACTTAACCTGCAGCTGTTAACAAATAATAATTTATTACTTATTAAAATTTTATTTAGACTTTTATATTCCTATTGCAACATTATTTGTACGTGCGAAAAGGTTTCCAAATGAAAAAAACCTTGATTGTGGATTGGTACAATAAAACTGGGTAAATAGGTTTAAGAAATGTCAGGTGACAGTTTTACTGATAGTCCGATACCAGCAGCAGCATCCGTCTACTTGTGAACATGAGTGCATGGACAATTTACATTACGGATGAGTGTCTTTTTACCTTTTTTTTTGTTTTTTTTTTAAAATAAGTCTTCATTCATGGTACCTTTAGCAAGTGTTCTCATGTTTAATACGGAGATTACAATAAAATAAGTACTAAATTCCAGATTTTGACTGATATGGATGCTATTAAAGTGACCTAAAATCCCTACTGCTTTGATATGGTCCATTCCATTTAAAAAGGTACATAGGATTGTACGTATGAATTCTTGCCTCATAAATACTATTAAAAAAATTATTCCTCTACAAATTGTGTGGCTATTGTTTAACCAACATGAATATTTAAGTGACACATTAAAATGCCAAAATCAAGGAAAATATCATCAAAAATGGACTTGTCTCTGAAGCTAAAAGTTGAAATTTGATTTATTACAAAAAGTTGATAATGGATATGAGATTTAGGCGGTGCAAACTATACTATACGGGGCGCGTAACAATGGAGTTCGGTACAACGAAAAGGGGAAAGAGATACATAATCTATGAAGGATAGGTTCGGCTCTCCCTTGCAAAAAATTTAGTTTATCAACCTCTTCAAATTTCAATTTTACTCTGGAACCAACCACGGATATGGTCGTTGGCCTTTCCAGTTTTACTGCCCTTTTGGGTTTTTAATTGTTTTCCATCTATTGTAAGTTTTATAGCTATAGTCTCTCCTCAATTATCTCTACCGTCTTGCAGATCACCTGAAGATTACCGTTGGTCGAAACATGTAGTCTATCACTTCGTTTTATTAAATTATATGGGAACGGTTTAGAGAACTTTTATTCAATATTAATAAATTATCCCATTTAGAGTTTGAACACAAAATGGACGTCACGATTTCAAATTATACCTTAATATTGAAAGTATCCAAATTTTAAATGTAGGTATACGTCTATTACATGCACAAAGTAATAAACCTGATATTGGTGAGTAATATTGGGGATTTCAAGCTCTGAGTTAATTTAATACTTCACAGCCGACTTTCTATGTTAAAACTCAACCGTACACAAAATACCCTCTCAGGGGAGCGAAATTCTGGTGCGAATTACTCCGATGTGAATTATCCGGGTGCGAATTGTCCGGGAGCGAAACGTCCGGGTGCGAAATATCTTTGGTGCGAATTTTCCGTGGTGCGAAATGTCCGGGTGCGAAATATCTTTGGTGCGAATTTTCCTTGGTGCGAAATGTCCGGATGCGAATTGTCCGGGTGCGAAATGTCCGGGTGCGCAATGTCCGAGAGCGAATTATTCGGGTGCGAATTGTCCTACAACCCAAATAAAGATATCTAGGTTTTATAATCTACTAAAGGCCAAGAAACGGCGGAAAATAGGGGTGAAAATGAGATCATACGTTTAAAAGGGAGGCAAATAAAAGATAAACAAGTAAAACGATAAAGGGGAAGGGTAAGAGAAACTAGTAAGGAAAACTTAGGGAGGGGAACCAAGAACTGAGAGAAAAACAGAAAAGAAACGGCAGGAGCAATAGGAGTAGGAAGAGAAGAACGCAAGGGAAAGGGAAAGGGAAGACATTCAAGGAAGATAATGATACATCATGATGAGGAGGATAGCGCTTTGAATATTATATTTATATTTATATATATTTTTTATTGAAGTGAATAAAGTTTAGGACAAAGTGATGTGTCCTTGTCCCGACCAGGCAGCACTTTTGCACACCAAAGGCCAATTTATTTCATAACTAGGTTCCGAGCCCGTTCCGTTCAATAAAGTATAGTACCTTGTTACACTAAGTTGCTCCACCCTCCCCGGTTCCAGATAGCTCTCGCCAAGAAGCCGATGTCTGCCCCTGATCAAGGTGTCACAGTGACAGACCACATGCTCGGTAGTTTCATCTGCCTCGTTACAGAACCTGCACGTGGGCTCTCCTACCAGACCAATGTTCTGCAGGTAATAGTTGTGTAAGAACGCAGGCGATCTTGCTAATCTGGCTTTTATTCAGTTTTAGAAGCCTACAAGACCCAGATTTGCCAAGGGGACCTGTTAAAAAGGCCTTGGGCCCTCTGAATCCACTAAGCGTGGTTCTCCTGGGCCTAACAACAGAGAAAAGGTAGACACGGACCCGACAAACCTCCACCACTATCGTCGCGAGGCAGATCGTCTGCTCTTTGACTACCCCATATTCCGAACCTACTAAACTATATGGACTCACCAAACCCGTCTAGAGTTACCCTGAAATCATACACCGTAGCCGATCGGAATTTGTCTGCTGACAGGGCCCTCAGCGCCGCCTGATTGTCACTGCAAGCGTTGATTATACACACTAACTATAGTCAATGCTGCAAAGGTTCTCCTGTGCACAGGTCATGATGGGTAACATATCTGCCTGAAATATCGTGCTATACCGACCAAGGAAGAAGCTTATGTCAGCTTTTGGTCGATCACAATATTGCTGTGTGCCCCACGTTGGGCGCCAAATAATAATGCTGTGTGCACTGGTCCGTAGGCCAGAAAGACCGTTCACAAAACACCAAAACAAAAACCTAGCTAGCTCCTTATTATGATCACGGCAATAAACTTTTCCCCAGCACAGAGGAGAGATTCGACTCTGCTCCCAAACCAAATACCTTAAACTCCAAACTGAACTGCAAAATTTTGAATAATTAAAATGGACCTTGGGCAAGTATCCAATCCAAACACAGGTATTTTAGAACTGAAGTCGTGAGAATGAAACAGACAAAAATTAATGTAAAAATTACAAAAGTGCGATTTAATCGTAACACACAAACAAGGAAAATGTTACAAAAACACAAACAACTTTTACAAAAAGGCTAAAATTAAGACTTTAATACTTACATTACATATCCGGGAAATGTAATCCAAATACACGGTATCCTTACACAAACCACAAAAACAATTTTCAATTAAACACTCGGTTAAACAATTAAACTACAACGACCGGGTAAGCGCAGCAGAGTCATGTTGACAACTTATAGGGCGCCGAACAAACGACTATAACAACCAATCATACACAGTTGACAACAGAAAATATCCTCTCAACTTACGTTTAGAAGACCAAAATAATAGAGGTCGAATAATTTTACTGAACAAATTCTTATCAGACATTAAGAGATTAATCCAAACTTAATTACTAGGAAAATAAAAATTCATCTCTCTTAACTACATAGAAAAGGCGATAAATTACATCCGTATGTCAATTAAATTAAACATTTACAATTGATAACAGATAAAAGCAAACAAAATTACCGGAAATTTCTACGTTAGATAAAAATGTAAACAAAAACAACCTTGATCTAGACCTTGACCGCTTTCTCGTGTGACAATAATCTCCGTGACGTTACATAGACCAACAACAAGTTAATAACTTTTAATTACAAAAGTTAATTACATAAAAAGGAGACCGCCTTTGTCTATTAATTAAGATTTCCCAAAATTTCTTCCTGCCAGACGAAATAAACACAGCAACCCGTGCCAATGCCCGTTATCCTTTCCGTCAGGGATCCGTCTGCAAACTACACCAACCCCAGGGCAATCTGAGTTCAGCTACTTCGTCTTGTTCGGGAGGGTGACCTTATAACCCTTCGGTCTCAGTAAGGCAGCCGGATCACATCCCTTCTTGCGTGGAGGAGATCGGTTCTGAGGGTAGCCTCCCAGATCCGCTCATCCCCAAGGCTGAGATCCTTCTACTAGTCCCAATCGTTCATGGAAGCCTTGCTAGCCTCGGCCCTCGCAGCTAAGTGTCAAGGCTTTAGTCCCAGGAGTGTCTCCATGGTAAAAAAATTGGCGTGGTTTTCAGATCACCATGGAAGTGCACCGTACAATATTACTGGCTTTATTACTACAGTGTAAACTACCACCAAAAACTTCACTGCCCTGGTCAAACCCAGTTGACGTTTTCGAAGAGTGAGCCCATCAAGGTCCGCTCTCCTATTCGTAAATGTAGCAACCTCCGTATTTTCCGAGTTAACGGATATGTATATGTAGTAACGCTTCCAGGGTTTATCTCCAGCAGAACTTCCCCTTCTAGCCTGCACACGGGGCTGTAAAGAGCTGTCTCCGTAGACATACCAGCCCTGTAAGCATGTCGGATTGGATGTGGTGGTCCAGTGTAAGACCAGTACCCCACACCTAATATATGCATCCACCGTTTTTAGAAGATACGACGAAATCCTTCGCCATGCCATATTCTATATGACCCGGCTAAGGTCGGTATACAACTCTTTCCTTTCTCCAGCTTTAGACGATATACCCTAACGACATGGGGGATCTAAAGAGGCGCAACAAATGTAAGAGCAGCGGTTTCAAGCCCTTCTACAGAAAAGCCGGGAATATTCCACCCCGTCCTGCACGGTTAAATGAACCAAACGTGTTAACCGCCTATTTCAAAGATCCCTCAGTAACCACCCGGGCAGGTACTTTCCAGTCGATCAGCCTTGCACCGATCCGGGTAGTTGCCTCTGGTGGGTTACTTAGTCTCCGGAGCCTAGAAAGTGTGTATCCAGGAGATATATGTGTGAGACCGTCACCCGCGTAGACATATCTACCGCATGGTATCCTCGATGTCCCCATTTCTTGCCCAGGGTCTTTCAAAAGGATCTTACTGTGTTTTTGAACTCGGGTATACCGTCTAAGTTGCCACAGAGGATCCTCCATGATCCTCGTTTAGACCTTCGACTATGGTCCTTATACTTACGCAGAACGATCTTGACATCTTCCCAGTCCGCATGGACCTATTAAGGAGCGTGCGAACCTCATTGCGAACCTTTTGAAGGTCTGAGTTCCTCCGCAGTTTGCAGCTGTCCTCATATGACGCTGTTATGGTGTCGCTTAATAATGAGACCGCCTCTTCCATCTGCTCTGCTTTCCGATACACCCCACCGCTCTGACAGTTTCACCGCATAGTAGTACCCTACCCATCAGCGGACATGGTGTGCGTTTGCATCACAGCCAACCACAAGAGGAAGCCTATTAAACAGGTCGTCCCTTGACTGTGCTGAAAATGGGTCTGTAAGAAGGTTAAGTCTTCCACCACTGATGTACTAGGTTTTCCCCTCTCCTAATGATGCCGGCGGTTCCTGGTCGGAGCCATGAATCGCCACAGGAACCAAAAGCTCGTCGACACCTTTCTCCACCTCTGAGGACGCCGGTAGTAATCCCGATGCCCCTTCTACGCAGATAGCGAAGGATTGAGCTCTCTCAATCGCAACGGAATTGGGTCCTGCTGCCCGATAGGATGCCTCATCGACACCAAATGGGAGGAGGACCGTATAATCAAGCCATGGTTACCCTAGAGTAACTCTGAGCGCGACATCCCAGGGTCTAATAAGGGGGACGGTTTTCTCCAACCAATCCAAGGTCCACTGGTCCTCGTATTCGACCACAATGGCCTCCTGCTGATTCCAGCGGTACCCTGCTAGCCGAGGAATGGCCCCCGCCCCCGCCATCTCGTCAACAACCGCATTAAGTCTAAGTAATGTCGACCTCCAGGTGCGAGAGCGGAATAATGGCCATCCTGATCCCCGCCTCAACAACTTGCCCATAGGTTCGTGGAGCACCCGCAAAATTAGGTGCTCCAGAACCATTGGGATTCTTTTCAGACTGCTTTGAGCCGGACCATGGAGTGCTTCCCTTCGATCTGAGACGCTTGGTCCCTCACGTCGTGCTGCCTCCTGAGCCAACGACCTAGACACAGTTTTAAGCTTTGGGGTAGGGCCCGCTTGACTTGAGGTTTTACCCTCGAGAGGAGCTGAGTAGTGCGGTCTCACCTGGGCCGAGTTGCTTGCCCAGAGCTTGGCTGTTAGGTCGCCAGGTATTTATTTATTTCTTTATTTCTTTATTGCTCCTCTCTTGTTCTGGTCCCTCAATAGGCTTGACCCCAATTACAGTTTGTTGCTTTCTAGAGGTGCACCTGCATACTACTCCAGTATGTACCTTACGAATTAGGAAAACTGCCGGAAAACCTAATTTCGAGTAGCCGGCAGAATGCTCGAAACTGATCTAAGGAAATCCCCATCTCTGCCACAGATGAAATATTCTTACTTCAGCCCAGGTTTGAACTTCTTCCGACTATGTATCCCAACACTCTACCACTGAGACACATAGTCGGTTCCGGTATCCGAGCAGAGACTTGCTGTATCCGAGGGGCACCGTTATCGACACTGCACCCCATTGCCACTCACTACCACTCACTACAGTACGGCCGCTAACAGCTTGATGGGAGACAAGTTCGCAGCGACGACTTTCGTCGCACCCAGTCTTGGTTTTATCCCCGACGAGCCACTTATAATCGTCACTATCCACACTCAAGCACAATTCACTTTAGGATCATTTAGGTGTCTGTGTGGGTGTCGCCCTATACGCCACCCGGGGACGCTCCCAATGGGTGCCTCCACCGCACGGGTGTTCTTATCCCTACTAATATGAGAAGTTCCCATCAAATCTTCCTAAGATTCCACTCAAATTATCTTCACGTTTATTTGCTTTCCAGTTTCTTCTCCAAGAATATCCATGATGCTGCCATCCCCACGACCTTATATCCTCTTACAAAGTCCCGGAATTGAGCGTATTTACCCCTGCTACATTTCAGAATATCATTTTTAAGTTGCCCGTCTCCATGTTTACTTAGTTTTTCCATTTGTGTCCCTACTCTCCCCCCTCCCTCCCTCTATCTTTTCTTTGACTATTTCCAATCTTCACTCTCCAAAGCCCGCCCTTTCCTCTCCCATTCTTTTCCTTTTTGATCTCACTAATCCTTTTTCTTTGGTACTCGATCTCTAATCTTCATCTCTACCATTAGTTTCCTTTATCTCCAGCTTACCTTTTTGCTCTTTTCTCTTTCTCGTTGCGCAACCTCTCTAATTTATCTTTGTTGTGTTCTCTTCTTTCTTCATATGTCAACTTGTCTCTCCTTTAACCTTCCCATTCCCCTCATAACCTCCCTCTTTCTTTCGCATGTTAGTTCCGCGATTACCTTACTTCATCTGCATTCACGTTTACTTGTAGGTTTTTTAGTTCTTCTTCTTTTTCCTAATCCGATTGCTCCTCCCTTCTCTTTATTTCCTCCCGTAATCATCCTCCTATTGCCTTCATCAGCTTCTCTTTCATGTTATCTATTTGCCCCGTTGTCTCATTAGCTCTTATTCTAATTTCTTCCTTTATTCCTTCCATACATTTCTCCTTTGCTTTCTCTTCTGCTCTCCGCAATTCGCTTCCTTCTCCTTTTTCTATTCCGCGTTCTCGCTCCCGTCTCTTCTCTTCCGGTTTCCTTTGATCCGGTGACCTTATAACTTTCTTTCTCCTTCTAAACACTTCGAACCACTATTCTTCTGTTGCTTCTTTCCTCTTCTTACTCTCTAATCTAGACTCATACCGATCGCTTTAGGGACTTGCCCATCTTAACACAACCGCCTCAACACCGATGCGCTTTTGAAAACCATTCCTGTATTAATCTCAACCCCATCTCAAAGTGGCAAATGAAACAGAAAGGCTGAGAACAATGAAATAATAGGTGACAGGAAATTGGTAGAAGGCGGGAAAAGGGGAGTTGAGGATAGCTGAAGTGAGGCGGTGGGAAAAAATGAGAAAAAGAAAAACTAACGGCCCCGTGAAAGCGAAAGAAGTGGAGTAGTGTGACGTCAGATAAGTTGGAACTGCTTCTTTTCCAAACCCGTTGCATTAACGGCCAGCTAGCGCGCGGATGTGAAAATAAAACCCCATAAAAACCTTCCTCGTAACTTACCATAAGGTTGAGCGCGACCCTGAACCTTCCCCTTATGAAACTGGGAGCAATAAAATACAATGATTGCAATTTCCCACAACAAAATAATCCAGTGTTTTATTTACCGCTAATAACATTCTTAAGAATTCGACACTGTTTATTTAGGACAGATTTAAAACGACCGCCAAAATTAGGAAAGCATATTTAATAATTAACAATAAGCAAATGCAGGATATCAAGGACGTGTATACTACACTAGGAATAAAGGTATTCAAACAACTAAAGGCGCTGATTACCAAGGTTGACCTATCGGCATTTCCTATAATAGATAACTGAAGTAGTGATTAATGTAAAGGACGCAAATAAATATCAATTCGAACTGTCGGTTAGTACCGCGTGTTTGAGATAATGGATAATCCCTGACCGAATTTACCTTGTGTACGATTACCAACAAAAAATCGCACCGATAATGAAAGACGTGTTTCGAACATAAGCAACTTAAGGTGGTTTATACGTTTTCTTGTAACTTTTAAATTGTGGGCGGTCCGATTTGTTGCCGGCGTGGGGAGTATTAAGGTCGATTCTCACTTAACATAACGTTTCCATACCATATCCTTTCCATAACCATTCCGTAAATTATTATAGGCTACGAAATTGACCTTTAAGTGATATGTGCGTAAGACATTTAGTCGCGCGCCGATACACATTCGCCTTCCATATGTGAACGGAAAGGAGAATGTGTATTAGCGCGCGGCTGAATATCTTACGCACATATCACTTAAAGGTCAATTTCATAGGTATAATAATTTACGGAATGGTTATGGAATGGATATGGTATGGAAACGTTACGTATAGTGAGAATCAACCTTTATGCAGCCGCACTCCGCAGGCATCCCACCTCTTCGCATATAAATCGATCGAGATCTTGGCGACGGAATATCGTAGAACCTTCGGATTTTCCGCGTGAGATTCGCACTATCGTGTTTATTCCTGGATCGCTTAGTCTGAAAGCTGAAAGCCATTCCCATTCAAGTCAATAATTTATGAATGTGTTTTATGTGAAAATGCGTTTTATAAATCGACCGAGATCTCGACCCCTGATGGGCCACTAAACTTTAGGTTTGCGCTAATTGATAGCTGGCTATGGTCTATACAGGGTGATTATTAAACATGCGGCAAAAATTTAAAGAGCTTTGTTTAATCTAGCGAAAGTCCGAACTCGATACATGACCTAGGGAACGAAATATGTTGATTTCTATTATTTTGAGCCTCGTCTTGAGCGCACAGTTTTTCCTGTTGCCGATTCACTCGAAGTCCTATAACTTTTGTTCCAGTTGAGCCTGCTTTCTGAAAATCAGTAGCGTCCTTCCTTAATGTCCAAAGTACCTGTACGCCAATTTCAATACGATCGACCACTTTCAAAAGAGTTATAGCGCACACAGACGGACGGACGGACAAGTACGAGTATAAGAATCTGAGGATTGATTCTTAATAATTTGTGCCAGTGCTGTGTTGTAAAAGGGCGAAGTCCATCTTTAATGGCTAACTTTTAGGTGAGTTCATATAGTAGTTCATATCCATTCGATAAAGTTATCACTTACCAATTACAACGAGCTTTATAGCTTTTTTTCCGATATGAACTTGAACTTGAAGTGCGCCCCATTTGCATACAAGTCACAATCTAACACAAAAGCCGAAAGCAAAAGTAGCCGATACGAGATACACGGGTGTATACTTACTTTTTGATTTGATTTACGCAAGGTATACGGTAATCGGATGTTCCTGGTAAAACTCTCAGGTTTACTCATATGAAACGTTATAATGTATTTACAGCAATCCCCGAGTATTAGAATGATGCGGTTCGCAAACTCTTATCCGCAGATTGCATTAATAGGTGTTTGTCTATCGCTGTTACTAAATGATATAGACAAATCATACTAGATTACTGCTTACCTACTAAATTTATTCTTATTTTGCTTTTTTACACCAATTTAAGCAAAATTACCTATTGTATTTTTTGTAGTCTCTCCCGTAATATAAATAAATAAATAAACTAAACAAATATAAACAACGAGCTCCTGGGGTATGGCTATAGCATGTGCAAAATCAAATTTTAAACCTGATGTTAGTTTTGCTTTTATTTAAAGTGTATATGTAGGTATGAAATTTCATTTAATTGCTTCCATAAGTAAGAAAGTTGGCACTGCACATCCTACATAAAACCAAATTTGGAAAATGGCGATTCATTTGCTTTTATTCCAAGTGGATATGTATCAAATTTCATTTGAATGTTTCCATAAATAAGAAAGTTAGCACTGCGCATGCGCAAAATGAAATTTTGAAACTGGCGTTTAATTTGGTTGTATTCCAAGTGGCTATATATCAAATTTTATTTAGGTAAATCCCTCCATAAATAAGAAAGTTGGCACTGTGCATGCGCAAATACCAAATTTTGAAACTGGCGTTAAATTTGCTTGTATTCCAAGTAGCTATGTGTCAAATTTCATTTAAATCCCTCCATAAATAAGAAAGTTGGCACTGCGCATGCGCAAAATCAAATTTTGAAACTAGCGTTATATTTGCTTTTATTCCAAGTGGTTATGTATCAAATTTCATTTAAATATACTTCATAAATAAAAAAGTTTGCAAATCGGTTTATAAATGGTCGAAATGCGAAAAGAGCATTGTGAATGTTGATCGATTAGGCTCAATTTTTGGAATTGCGTTTTATATGGCTAAAGCTATACGCATATTGAATTTCATGCAATTCGGTTCATAACTCACAGAGATGTCAAAAGGGCCTTCCTTATTTTTTGGGCTACATTGCCAATTCACGAACTCAGATCTACAAATTTGATAAAGAATCCATCTACTAAATTTCATCGTAATCGGTCCATTCGTTATCGAGATATCGTGCTAACGGACGGACAGACGGACAGACACCGCAAAATTATAAACTCGCTAGGAGCTCGTTAATCAACAAATGAATATGTAATGTTAAGCTTTTAAAAGTTGAACTAACGTAGTTACGTATGGTTCCGTCAACGTACGCAAATAACATCACATTCCTTAACATTATAGTGACATCGCAACAAGGTTTTGCATAAAAACGTTGTCAAAGTAATATTGGTATAACGTTAGCCTTCTAAATGTTATTTTAACGTAATAATGTCCCGTTCCAGCGACGCAAGTCCAAAAGGTTACAATTTTTAACATTACAAAAACGTCGTAACCACGGTTTAGAAAGAAAAGCCATTCAAGTATCGTTGGTATAACGTTGATGTTTTGTTTAATTGAGTTGTTTCAAAATGCAACATTCGTTTAACGTACCAAACGTTTTTTAACATTGCTTGTCAAGTGGGAGTGGTCCTCAAATAACTACGACAGTGATACTCTACCAAATAGTTATTTATATAACAAGAGCGCGAAGTTCAATTTCGCGCATTGAGACTGAAGGTATTTTGACGAGGCGAAGCCGAGTTAAAATATCAGTCAAATGCGCGAAATAACTTCGCGCTAGCGTTATATACAATATTTTTTCTACAACTGAACCGATTGTTAATTAAATTGCTGTTTAAGTTCAACTTTGTCCCGTGCGCGAAATACTTTTTTCTACTCCTATGTCGTAAACATACCCAAAATGTCACCCTGTACTGCACGTCTAAATCGTTCATTATATCATACGGTTGCATAATGAAAATTAGAACTGTTACTTAATATATATATATTACGTAACAGGTTAAAGGCCAAACGCGAAATGTTAATTTAGTAGGTTGTCAGCCCTGCCTAATGAATGAAGTAACGTCAGATTTTGTTGTTGTAGGTTATGTTTCACATTTTGTAAACTTCTTTGAACAGAATTACTCATAATTTGTTTAAACATTGTCAATTGTATGAGAATGGAGCCTGTATGTAATTTATTAGCCGTGCCCAATTATTTTTCATAATCGTAATGGGCTACTCAAGAATGGTTTGAAGCTGCGTTTAGTTAATTAAGCAAACTCTGTTGCTACTATTTTGTATTTTAGAAAACTACAATAAGTACTCGAAGGATTAATGGATGGTGCCAATTACGACTTGCATGGAACACGGAATAATGCACTTTAGAATACTGGGTAGTCCGATGCTTCCTTCTCGGGAAAACTCGTTAAAAGACGCAGCGTTTTGAAGGCCTTAGTATTATCGATAGTTAGATACCTAATACATTGGCAACTGCAACAATAGAAATCGTTCAAAACTGTAATGAAAAAGAGCACAAACACCACCTGAGCTAGTTAGGTAGTAATCTTCAACTTCAACACTTGTATCGTGTATCCTATTGGCTATTGCATCTATGGTGCTAAAATGAAACTCACATTGCAGTAAGGAATAGGGATGTAAAAACCCTGCAATACACTTCCAATCTAAGTAAAAAGTATTTATAAAATTCTTGCTCGCTGGCGTGCATTCATGGAATATAAATGAGGTTACGTTGTATTTTGTATTCCTTTTAAATAGACCATGACATTTGACACCTGACAGTTCTAATTTTTAGTTCGAAGTTCGGATATTTAGAACCAAATCAATCGTAATCTATCAATCTTTTATCAATTATATTCAAGTCGTAGAAAAAGTATAGTACATAATTCGAGTGCTAATGCCTATTACGCACTCGATTTAATTACAACACTCGCTCGCTGCGCTCGCTCGTGTCGCAAAATACTCGTGCGAAATAGGCTTCTTAGCACACTTATTATGCAATATACTATTTTTCACTGTTGACGATTTCGCGCACGTTGTCAAGAGCAACCTTACTTATTAATCAACCGATTAAAAATCTAGTACTTCGCGTTACGAAATCCGTCAGAAAATGACAGGTTTTTTTGACAGTTGTAGAAAATTGAAATAGAAGTGCAGAAACGGTATTATTGAAAAACGAGTATAAATGTAGGAACACGAGCGCAGCGAGTGTTCCTATTATACGAGTTTTTCAATGACCGTTTCGGCATGCGTGTTTCATACTATTTTTTCTACGAAAGTGAAAAATTCTTCTCTAGAAATTAGAAATTTCAACTAGCCAAATAACGACAAAAAATCGTATAGTCTGATCGTAGTTAGATGTTTCAATTGTAAATGATCCAGTAAGCCGGTTGCCATGACAAAACATAATTGTTTGAAAAATCGTAAATTTAAGTCAAACAATTTGTGGCGTAGTGAAGAAGTGTTAAGATAGATTTTGACGAAACTGAAGATGAAGAAGCTAGGTATGTGCACCCCGCCGGACGTTGCGGAAATGGCTAATGCGGTTTCGCATGAATTGCTACCCCAAAAGTCTAAGCAGCGTTTCGGAAAGGAGCGTTTTCATAAGAGAACAAATCGCTAAGTTTTTGAGAGAAGCGCCTGATGAAACATTTGTAATGATGAAGGTTTGTGAATTTCTTATTGTATTTTTAAAACATAAATAAGCATAATTTAATTACAGGTTGCTCTCGTCCTTGGAGTGGCTGTAGCTTGCCGTCGGAGCGAACGTTGTAAAATGACTGTAATGGATTTCACAGAACAAGATGCAATTTTATTGATACTTAACCATTCCTGACTCCAAGAATCATGTCCCAAGAACGTTTTCTGTAGCAGAAGGCAAAGAAAATTCTACCATTGTCTGTCTTATATAACGAAACTGTGAATAAAGCAATACAATTACAAAGAGTTACTTCGCATATGTTTATTAGCGTGTAGAAAATGCGTGCAGAAAATATTTTTTATTTCATACTGTCCGGTAGATGTTCGATTACACTATTAATTTGAGTCCGGTAGGTGAGTTATTACAGCATCAGAGCCGGTAAGTGTCGCTAAGCAACACTTACCGGACTGTTATTTGTATACATCAAATTTGACATCTTCACACAATTAATGAAAAACCCCAACATAAATTTGGCTTCTTTATTTCAAACATTAACATTGGTTGTAATGAAACAATTTGTATTGCCCTCAACACTAACGCCTGAATTATTACTGGATGTCGAGTTAGTAATGCTTGATTCCTTCTGCTGTAGAACTTCAATAAAATTTTCGCCGCCTTGTATCAGTTGTATATCATACGGGCAATCTTAACTTTTCCTTCTACCGAGCCTTCGATGTATTTTTCTGCCGTCGATGAGCTTTTCCATGCCCCATGACGCTTTAATACCGAAACCCAGGCAAAAAAATCTCAATTCAAAAACTTACTGCATCCAAACAGTATGCCAACATGACGTTTTTCTCTACTTGTTTCGCCCCATGTTCGTTCCTCCATTGGCAAAACACTTAGTACTCTTTTTCATACCTTGCGGCCCACTTCTTAGGAACCAACTTTTCGGTTGCTTCATGAGATTTCGACAGGATTGTATCGGGAACAATGGAACATCCCACAACGTTTATAGCGTCCATTTTTCAGTGAAAAAAATTCAATGCCAACAAACTACAAACTATAGCAACGGCCGTTGCCACAGAAACAAGGTAATGCGATTTTTACAATATAATGAAATTTTGTAATCTTTGAAATAAAATAATGATACAAAAAAGACTTACAGTATGAAATAAAATACGTTACGATATACGTCCGGTAGTACTTGTAACAGTACTCGTTTAAGACATTCTTGACTCGGCTCCTGACGTCGCCTCGTCCATAATGTCTAAATCGTACTGTTACAAGTAACCTA
>NW_022170878.1:21662871-21665104 GCF_008802855.1 Photinus pyralis
GACACTACCCCTACTGGAAGTCAGGTAGCGAACCCAGAACGGCAATTATCCAGTCGATTTTGAACTTTCTGGGCAAATTCGATATGGAGAAAGTCATAACCGTCCTCCGGATGGTGGCTGAAGCTGTGAATGATGTCAAGTCTCCTTCGGATGGAACAGAACGTCGCCGTCTTGTTGATTCAAGAGACCCACCAAGGTGCAAGATGAGAAACTACAGATTCTACAGGAACTATCGACCGAATGCGAGAGGAAGCGGTACCGCCATCTACGTGGCAGCGTGCCTCGAACATAACGTCATCGAAACTCCGACGTGAGAATAAGCACTGTACATAGTCATAGGATAGCTGTCGTTTGTTGGACGCTTGCTGACGGTGTCTCCTACACCTCCACCGTCGCCGAAAATCACCGGGGCGTTACTTATTACCACCACAAGTGCGTTACTACCTTCCACTACCTCCAGTACATCTCTCGCTGCTACCATCATCCAGACAACGATTCCGTTTTCCGGTCACGCTAATTCAAACCATCGACCATCTGACCGCCGTACTCCAATCCTGCAGACCTGTGCCTTGCTTATCTTATTTAGTTTAGTTTAGGAGTATGTTTATGGACAAAGAGGCCCACTTAGAGATTAAATTATAAACATTTTACGAAAAGCAAGTCTTATCAAGTTACTAAGAGATTTCACCCTGTATATACAACTTACAACGATGCACACATTTTTTAGAGTTGGCAACCACGCAATTTTTAGGAGGGGAAAGCTGTTTGCGGCATCTGAAGGGCGCGAACGTTGGTTACGTTTAGATTCTGTTTTTAATGGCGCTCGTGATAGTTTGTTGTTATTTTGTGTTATTGGTAGTAATATTTGCATTCTTTACGTCGTATTTGTGTCTTGTATGCAGCATTTTATATTTTTGTGAGTTTCAATCTTTGTTTTTGAAATTGACTTCATTTAACCGTAATGCAGATTCACATATTTGATACCGTTATCCTTTTGTATGTAATCGTTTACGTTTTGGTGTAATGTTTGCTTAATTTATGTTTATGTTTTAACTTGACCAGAAGTAATATTGATATAAGATTTGATCAATCTTTTAAACATGTGGAAATTATAGAATTGTTTTGATGTGTGTATGCGTACTGACTAACAACTTCGCCGTGAAGAGACGGTCACTGGGGTGGAAAAACTGTAACCAAATGAGTTACGGCACTCTAAGCTGGTACCGCTCTCGACTCTCAACCATACGCTGGGAATTCTCGAACGAGGGCTCATGCTACACATTTTGGGGGCAAGATTATGCTAATAAAAAACTCTTCGGTTTGAATATATGTGTGATATATGAGTTGCGATTCACTGATTTTCACATGTTTTCTCCTAACATTTGAATTGGCCTCCCCGTCCATGTAATTTTCCATCTTGCTTTTAACAAATAGAACCCTGAAAAGAAAACAAACCACGCCAAAAACAGACAAATACACAAAAATAATACAAAAACTGATATACTGATCTTTACTGAACTGCAGACACAATGTAAGCTGCAACGAATAATTAATTAATAATTCACAATATTCTCTAATTTATAGCTTATAGCAAGATCTGAAGGATCGGCAATGAACTGCAACAAGTGCGTCGAGACACAAAACAAGAGTGTCTAGTATATGATATAATTCTGAACTACATGTATATAACAAAGTAAAAGGTCTTTTTCTTATTTATTGAGGGAAAACTTGTTGTTACGGCTTAACAGTAGTGACATTATAGTTCTAATGATAGTAGGTACAGTTGCAAAACGTAGTTCTAATATTCACACATTTGGTAGTTCAAGTGCACTCGTGCTAGGTAATTGCACTAATGCATTCATTTAATAAACATTAACAACAGTGTTACATAAAAATACCGTACAATAAACGACACTCTGATAACACACCAAGTGTTCGAAAATCGCGAGCCTCCAAATGTTGGTAAAAAATTACCTCTAGCCTAAACCAAAACCATTCTTGTCGTGGACATTTTCTGTAGTGGAGGTTTTAACGGTTTTGGCTCTTGGAAATAGAGAATTGAATCGTTTTATTGCGCTGGGCGTATGTAATTTACTTTTACCTGCTGATACGATTTTACTTCCTCTTTTTCACTGCTTATGTTGCTATCTTCATTTGATAAACTTATGGGTATATCCAACAGCAGTTGCACACCTAACCACAATTTCTTTCTTCATTTATGAAAAAAATTCAA